>NW_010225118.1:0-24108 GCF_000690775.1 Eurypyga helias
TTCCCCGGCCGCGCTTCCCCTGCCCGCGGCGCTGCGCCCCGCTGCCCCGCAGCTGCCTGGCTCGGGCACCCTCTCTCCGACTCTCTCCCTGGCCCCATGATACGCTTGTTTCTTATTACAGAGATGTCATAAATAATTGAGCTCTGGAAAGGGCTTATCCCAAGACACAGCCCCTCTCTGGCCCTGCAAAGTCGCCCCCCGCGGGCTGTCCCGGCCCTTTCCCTCACACCTGGGTACAGGCTCCTTTCGTGCTATTGTAGACGGTAGCAGCAAAAGATGATGCCTAAAACGTTTGTGTATCAGCCCTCCAATGCCACGTTTAAAAAAGTGAATATTGGTAATTTACCCTTACCTTTCCATTAATGCTAGTAAAGATGAATTTTTCACATCTACCTTTTCTGTTTTGCTCCCTGCAGTCAACTGTTCATGAAGCGAAAAATTCCACTCTCTCCTTTTCATGAGGTTTTTCAGACTGAACTGTCTATATGTCGACTCGCTTACTGGAGAGTATGTGATGGATTAGGTTCAGAAGATGGACAAGTGCAAGTTGTAACTCTGGAGTCTGGAAGACTACCTCTGCGTCTGCTTTCCACCTGGCAAGGCTTGCACAGTGAGTATCCAACTTCACCTGTGTTGTTTGAAATGAAGATGGGTTTTCATTTTAACTAGTAACAACCCTGGCAAAATGGAGATTAGACCTAGTATGGTTAAGGGAACTGTTTGTTAGATCCTTCTGTTTCCTTTATGAATCCTACGTGAATCATGGCACTTGAGAAAGACTTAAATTCCACAAGAAGCCATCCTTAAAGAGGGAAGATCGGTGCTTTCCTCCCTTGATCCCAAAATATTTGTTCAGTCTGACCTTCAGAAGAATATGTTGGTTTTAGAAAAAGGAAGTCACAACCCTTTGGGACCAAATTTAGGTCTTCAAAACTGTTGATCAAAACGAGTTACTTGACCAAAATTGAAAATCCCTTCGATGTATCAGCCCCCTTTCATTCCAAAATATTCTGATGATTATAAGAAAATGGGGAATAATTATGGCGATGCTTAAACACACAGCTGTCTATGTCATGAGATATCATTAATGCACTTTACAGAACTTAAACCTTCATTTTTAAAAAAGATTTTGTTGGCTTCACAATGGCACAGTGATTTTTAAGAACTATTTTTTATTATTAAAATTCTATCTATGGCTTTAAGCATGTATGAAATTTGAAAAACATGTTTAAAGCTGATGTCACTTTGGGGTTTACAGACAACCTTTTTTAATACTTTTTTTTCATTCCCCACTATTGTATTAGCATTTTGCCCATGGAGTATTTCTGTTCTCCCTTATTAGGCAGAGGATCTTTGCCTTTACTTTTAAATATCTCTCAGTTTTTTCTGAAAATTAAAAATCTTATTCTGTTCCTTGAGGAATCTCTTTATATTAGTGGAGTTTCATCAAAGGCTTTTTTCCCCCCTGTTTTTTTCCACCCTCGTAGTGTTTCGTTGAAAAGTATGCAAACCATAAGGATCAGATGTCAATACTGTGAGCCTGGAGTAGAAGAATTTCAGACAAATCGATCAGGTCCAACAGCAATGCGAGAGGAAGATTAAGGACCTGTACTTTGCTTGTAAATAGCCACTAATCTCAAACCTGGTTATCACTAAGTGGCTTGCATTATGCTGTGTTCTGTAATCCCCTGTTAAAAGAGTGAAGGGCTCTGCTCTGCATTCATTAAAACTTTCATTGTGTGCAGATGTGATGTGCCAACAAAGAATGGGATTTATAATTAAAAATCTAGTGATAAATGATTTTATCTTGATGTGGTGGATCACAGTTTCATTGTCTGTAACCGCTGTATTTCTTCTGGGCTTGATAGGGTGAAAAATGGAAAGTAAATTCAAGAAATGAAAGTAGAAAAAGAGGCCCTTTTTTCCTTGCAAAGTGTAGCAGTTCGAATCTCCATGTGTAGAAGGGAACTGGAACCAGGTCTGAGGAGTTTACTGCATGGCCCTTTAAAGTTGCTTGTTGCGGTACTCAGCACACAACTTCTTCTAGTTGCTTTCGAAATCTGGATCTGTTTACCATTTACTTTGAAAAAGGGGATGTGAAACAGTTCTTTAATCCCCTTACAGTGATTTATGGGATGATGGCATGCTTGCAACGAATGGGGTGGAACGGTAAGAGTGGGAGGGCAGCTACACAGTTTGATGTCATTCGGGAATATGGCTGGAAATGCAGTAGCTTCATGCCTCTGGCTGCTTTAGAGCATGGGAAGTTTTGGATTGTGACTCTCAGGGAGGTGTCTTAGAGCAGTAAGTATGTGCTTTCTCAAACTGCAAGAGGTTTGGGTACTAAACCCAAAGAAACAGAATGCTACTGAGATTTCTTTCGGCATCTCTCTGTGAAATGTCTCTCTTGCGTGCGTGTCTCATTTGTCCATGCATGTCCAGGTCAGTGACTGAGCAAGGTTGTCTGTCTCGGCTGCAGGGGTTGAACTGAGCTTATTGTACACCTAACCTGTCTGTTTTGTAAGCAAAACTGAGGCACGCTCTTAGGACTGGCTCTGCCTTTGGTTGTCAGTTAACCTGCTACTCTGAGAAATCTCAGAGAAGACACTCCATGCTGGTATTATGTAGTCGGGTTTTCCATTTGCCTTTGAAAGCACAATTGACCGCGTAATAAGCCCTTGAATAGGAACTTCTCCATCTCCTCCCCCTCACTGGAAACATTAACACTCTGAGCTGGTGCTTATTGGTTCTGTAGACAAAATTGTATAAAAAAATGCTAGTTCTCATTGTTTCCCAAAAGGCTCAAAATTAGCCACCGAGATGTCCCATCTGCCAACACTGTGCTGTTCTCAGTGAAGGCAAGGGGCGTTTCTACCGGCTGTTTCTGTAAGGTGCAGGCTCGCAGAGTTTATACTCTTTGTGGAGGAAAAACCACTCTTCTATCCCATGGTAGGCATCTGCTGGCTTGGGATCCATGTTTGAGTGCTTCTGTAAGATTGTCAGTTTAATCAGAGAAGTGAAATACACTTAGTGGACAAAAAAAGAAATGAGGAAGAAAACCCCGCAGGGCTTTCTGAATTTAAAATAAACTTGCCAAGAAAAAAACTGGATACATTACCTGATATGTGAAAATAGCTGTTACGATAGAATTGTGTAACTTTCCGTTTGGAAAGCCCTCTTCAGTACCAGGCAATAGTTACTCTGCTCACGTTCTCAAAGGAGTCTGTTTTACCGCACTTCTGATGGACTGTGAATCTCTTTTTCTTAGGCTTTCAGTACAAGCAAGAACAATTTGGTTTCCTTTTTTTTCCGGAGAAGAAGTGAGAATTAACTCAAGAAAATGACTCTGATGATTTTTTTTTTCATGTTTATAATTAAATCTGCCACTGGTAAGTATAAATCCTCATTTCAATGGTAGAACCTTCAAAATATTTGCTGAATACGTGGCGTCTTCTTGATGGTTGCTTAGAGTGGGGAAAGTTTTGCATTTTCTTGTAACTAAGAGCTAAATCTTAAAAGTTCTTAGATACAAAAGATTGTGTTTGGTACAGACCTGGGAAGTCTCGTCCAAAATACCAAAACTATGAAGTAAAAAGAGCAGAGGTGCTACCTGGAGACACGTGATGTTGTATGAGAGCTTGGCAGTATGAAAACCCGTGGCAAGGAAGAGAATGATTCTGCTGCTTCTGGTGCCATTCAGAAATACGGTCGCAGTAGTTGCTAAAGAACAATAATCTCTGAGAATCTCAGGAAATATAGTGACCAAAGGCTTCTTTTATTCCTGACTATTAATACTAGACCGTGGTCCCTTTTCTATATTTTTATGACTTCTGTAAACAAAGGTACCTTCGGGAAATTTGATTGGAAAAGCAGACCTTGAGACTGAATTTTACACACATAATCGCATTTCAAGGTATTTTTTCTAAAGATACCTGGATTTTTTAAAGAAATCTAGCCACACAATGATTTACTTTTAATTAAGAAGACAAGAAAATGCAAATGTTCATTCATAGGTGCTCTGCTTTTATGGCAGTTGACGAGTTCTGAGGATTAGTCATGTTTGTGAACTCAAACCATATGTAATAATTTCTCCTTTTCCCTTCCATTTGTGGCAGCTCTTTTACTGTAGGGTGAGGCCAGATTCTGCAAATTTTGTGCAGTTGATTCTGACACTGTTTGACCCATGTGAAAGAATCTTGGGGAAATGTCCTTTTTTTGCCCTCCTTTGCCTTCTGGTTTTGCTTGGGTGAGGTAGAATAAAGACTTGGAAAGCTGAGTTAGACTGAAGGAAATATTGCTGGAATGAATAAATAATGCCAAACCACTATGCTGATGGGAAGTCACTTAAAAAAGACGAGTGGCACAGCAAATCACTTTAAAGTCAAGCTAATGTAATTTTCTGAAAGTAGTAGTTGGCTTCCTAATGTATCTTTTTCCTCTTTCTCTGAAGAGAAGCTGTGTCCTTTTCGTACCTCCATTGATGTGCTGGAAGGGGAATACTTTTTCCTTTGTTATCTTGAGTCAATGCAAGAACATTTTCAGGAAGAACCATACAAAATAAATTGGTACAAAGAAAATGCTGGAAAGCAGCAACTGATAAAAGAAACACACAGAATTGTTTCCCAAATGAATTTTCTGGAGTTCTGGCCAGCTGAACTCAGTGACTCTGGTAATTACTCTGTCACTCACAGGTGGGTACACAGGCCGGTGAGTGAACATCTTGCCTTTGCACTTGTCTATGAAGAAGCTGGTTTCTTTGTCTTGCTTTGTGTGGCTAGTGGCATCTGTACAAAGGAGGCGCAGGGAACTGTATTAACCATGGTGTCATTTTCCACATAATTTCAGGCACTCAGGCAGACCTATAATATTTACAAATAGCTATAGGCAGATGCAGCCTTTTAAAGGTTGTGTCAACCTTCTGATAAGGCAGGTAGCATTTCTGCTGGTTTGTGATTAATTACCTAAGCAAAATGAGTGATAGGCAACCCTTCTGTCCACTGCCAAGTAAAAGGAAGCATTTGCTTGTCGTCTTCACCAGACTCGTTCTTCCTTGCTGTGTTGAGTGGATCTCACGCTATGAGGCCTGCCAAGTGTGAAGTGATAAAAAGAGTGCCATGTCTGGACTCTGGCTTCTGTGCAAACCTTTACATGCTTGGAGCTGTTCAAAGAACAATTGAAATCATTGGATTTGATCTCTTACTCCTGTAGAATGTCATGAGTCAAAAGGAGAAATAAGAGCAGGCATCAGTCATTTGGTGGTAATTGTCATTAGACAGCTGTGGAAGACTGAAGGACTAAATCAAAGGTTTATGCTGCATAGAGTTCTTACGACTAACTTCTACCAAAACTGTAATTCAGCATTTACAAATGAAGAAATAATTAATTTTAAGCAGACTATTTTTCATGCAATGACTTGTGCTGTTTTCCAGGTAATATTTTTGAGCTTCTTGCCTGGTTTGTAAAGGTTATGGGGCTACAGATACCGAAAAATACTCTTCACATTTCTTCAGTAACATTGCGGACACGAGTTTAATAGTTTACAGTTGTAAGATAAGACTTCAATTGTTAACTTCCAAGTTAACTTGGAAGCTGAAAACTGTTTTATTTTTCTGTGTATCATCTTACTGATATTATTTTTAGAAGTACTGAGTCATGGTATCTGAAATGCTAAGTACTGTGAATGAAAAGTCTACCAGCAGAATATTTTTTTTAAGTCATTACTTTTTAATTGTGGGGTACTTTTTATCCATATACTAAGTAAAGCTTAAGAAAAAAATTTCTTGTGTATATTGAACACAATCTTAAGAGACTTGTCTTCAGGGGTGATGAGTATGGTAGTTTGGCCACTTTGCTGTGCAAGGTCATGCAAAGGAGGTTTACTATTGAGTACAGATACGTGTCTGAAGTAGCACAGGTGAAGCCCACTGCTTGGTTTTGGCGTGTAGGGGTTAACATTAGATAACACCTGACATAGGCTTGTCTGTTGTCATGGACCTGAACTTTTCATATCAAGATTGAACTTGGCTTTAAATTTTGGCTTTATTGACAGCCTTGATTAGTCATATGTATGGTCACTTCACCAAAAATGGTGGTAAAAAGTTAGTAAAGCTAACAACTGACACTACTGCCAGCACCTAATCAGTAGTATAAAACACATGCTTTGACATATCTTGGCATGGGGATGGATAGGTGGAGAGCATACCTGAATTGCCAGGCTACTGAAGGAGGTTGTCATAGGGAGTATAAAATAAAGGAAAGAGAGGAAAACTGTGATTACACCAACCTTAATTCACAATCATTGTGGTTTAGTGATTATTTTAAGGACTTGGAGTAATGGCAGTAAATGCACAGGAAATTTTACAAGAACTGTGAAATGAATATGGAAAAAAATGTATACTTCAAACTGAAGGAAACAGTTCTAAGTATAGAAGAAGGAGATGACAGGAAATGACCTTAAGTAAAACTATTAGGATGAAGCTTGTTAAATTAAGTAGTTTTCTGAATCCTTTGTGAAATGTCTTGATTTGCTGATTTGCTTAAGCAAAAAACTCAGAAGAAAGGTTTTGATTACATCAAAAAATTCATCTGGAATTTAGAGTTTTGATTTTCTGCTTTTGTTCCATTTTCTAGGATTATATTATGGTATTACATTTGAAAATTCAGTTTTGAAAGAAAACATTTTTATTTTGGAAAAAGTTTCTTAATTAAAAGAGTATGTTTTGACCACTATGAGAAAACTTTTTTCTTCTTTCCTATGTTTCTTTCTGTTCAGCCATTACAGATACTAATTTTTCTGTTAGGATCAGAATGAAGACATATGTCAGAATCTTGCAATCCTCATGCAGGAACTCTTCACAGGTCTCACCACTGGAACAATAGGCATAAGGGGATTTTTTTTTTCATGGGATTTTAATGGGATCTTGGAGTTTGTTTATATGAAGGTTCTCACTATTGGCAAGCATATTAGAGCAGTTACATTTCAGCAAATGCAGAAGATTATTTGCAGAAACAGTTTTCTGCAAAGACAGTGGACTTTTAGTATAGTCTCTGTTGATAGGGAAAAATTGTGGGCTATTGTGGACTACTGGATTGGTTTAAGATTTAGTAAGAATGACCATTAGAAGGGAATTCGTTTAATTTCAGTGCATTTATAATAAGTAAAAGTTTGGGGTTTCAAAGCAGACATTCTAAGTATATTTTTATTTATCTTTTGATTTTCAACTATTTAATTTAGGGATAAATATTTGTAAGTTATATGGGAAATGATTTGTAGAGTGCTTACAACTGTTTAGGCAGTTCTGTTGAACAAAGTGAAAAATACACTGCATTTTTTTGAGAAAAGTAAGACAACACATGTTAACAGATTTTGCAAACTACATGAAATTCAGGGTTTTTTTTTTACCTGATATGGTAAAACTGACAATATGCAAGAAGTGAGAGGTGAAAGTAATGTAAAAATATATTTATGGTGTATTATCCACTTATTTTTGACTTAAAGAAGAATCAGAAGTTTTCCAGTGACAGTAGAAGTGTCCTGCTGAGCCATAATGTAGAATGCTAAAGTGTGCATATATGTGTGTTAGATGTGTTCATGTGTGTTTTTTAGTATAGTAGACTTAGGGTATAAATTCAGAAATTAATATATATGACCTGTAGGCCTAAGGATTTCATACACACTTGTAATGGATGTGGTAAGCAGTAAAACTGTGTCACACACATTTGGCAGGATTTCTAATTTGTATGCTTTTTCATAGCCTATATCCTGTGGTTATCAAAGAAAAAAACAGAATACAGAAAAGCAGGTCATCTGGTGGCTCTGTGTTGGTGACCTTGAAACTGGGGGAACTTACAGTTTCCTGAAAAAACCCAAAAGTACAGACATCCAAGATAAACACATGATACATTTTAAGATCCTAATACTGCTCACTTTTTCAATGTATTTGATAGGGTGAAAATTTTCAAACAGTTGAAATCAGTGGGAACACACACTTAGAGCTAATATTGTAGTTCGGAAGGCAGAGTGACAGTTTCTTGCAGTAGACTGAAGTATTGATCTAACACTGGCAGGTAGCAGTGAAATAGCTGAGGTTTGACTTAGAGCTGGCTCTGCGTCCAGTAAACTTGTTTTATATTCTCTGAGGGCTTTCACTTCCCTGTACCCTCTCCTGAGTCAAGTTAGTTTTTGTTGTTCCTTCTTGATGGCTTTGGAGGGATAGTTGAAAGGCTATTAAGCCAGAAATGGTTTTGTTCCCCAGAAATTATCACTGAAGAATCTCAGCAGGTGAAAACCAGGGTAGAAATATAACAGCTCAGGCACTAGCAGTTTAAACAATACATGTTTTTTTTGTTGCAAATCATGTGTGGCAGAGAACTAGAAATTATATAAGCCAAATTTGTCTTAGTTTGCATAGGTATAGTTTTGTCACCTTCCAGGGAGCTGCTCCTTTGCAGATTTTGGCTCATCAGGTAGAGTATCTTGAGCCACTTGGGTGAAATGCTCATAATTGTTGAAATGATTTCACCAAATTCATCACAGAAGAAAGCCTCTGTGGATTGACATTGGTGAGGAGAACATGTGGATTTATTGATCTGTTTATTCCATCTGCTGAATCTTGGTAGTAACATCATACGTATTTTATGGCTAGATCCCTAATTGCCTCTCCAGCAGTATTCAGATACTAGTGTGATGCCTAAAGAAACACGCAGACTTTGTGGAATTGATTGGAACTAATGTTTATGTCTACATCTGAATTTATCTGAGGTACCTTTATTGTCAGGGAGAGAGAGTGGCCTTTCTGGGGCACAGATCATCTTGTCCTAAACCGAACATATAAAATAGGTCACGTAAACTGCACTCTAAAGAGATGACTACTGACTGTGGTCCCACTGCTGACTGTGACTAGTAGCTCTGATTTAAATGTATAAATGTGATGTTGAAGAATAGGTGAGGACTCCACCCACCGTGAATACCCATGTGAGTACATCTCTGATGGAAAAGTTCTGATAAGGTTTTTCCTGTTTATGACACCACAGTTAACTGATTAAGAAACTAAACCACTATGTTTTGATTTAGATAGTCAATTGCAATTATGAGTAATGACCATGTCAAGTGAGTAAGGAGAACCTGTGTAGGCTGAAAAACAGTATAACACAAAGAAGGTGGGAAAAATACATAAATACATCTGTTTGGGGGAAGAAGCCCCAAGCCAAAACTTGGTCTAAATTCATCATATGAGTGATGTCCTAATAGTTCTTCTGAATCTTGTAACTTTAAAAGGCATGTCAGTCAAGTATGGTGTTTAAACAGATACACTCATCAGGCTTGGTTCTCCATCTGAACTGCTTTTTCCCCTTAGCCCTTCTCAAAATCATTCTTGACCAGTTTCAGTTCTCCTGGGAACAATTCCTTTTTCTTTTCTTGGAGACAGAAAGATTCGAAGATATTAGTGAAGATACAACTGACACTGGAGGGAAGTGCTCCGTGATTGCTGCTTTTGTTTTGTCAGACCCTACTTGTTCAGTGGAAAATGAGAGCTTTATGCACCAATTGCGGAATCTCACCCACTGACCTACAGCAGCACATGACTTTCTCTTAAACCCCAATTTTGCCAAAGTTAGGCCAATTTTGCAAGTTTAAGCCATAAGTCCTCCAGCTTCTTTCCCCTTGGTAGTAATGTATTTGGGCATATTCAGCAATGAAATAACTCACAGCTATAACTTGATTCCTTAGCAGATTTTTTTGGATAGAACATAGTACATATCTCAATGACTATGGTCAGCTCCTAGATATTCAGAAGTGGTATTTTTGGAGCATATTGACCTGATGATTCATAGAGGCTGCATGGGACATGATGACTCTACTTTATAAGTGGTAGTTCCTGGCTCTTTCAGTCAACCTGTGCCAGACAGCTACTGTAGATCTCTGATAAATGTGGACTGCAAGACAGAGAGATGAATCCATTCCAAAACGCCTTGTTTTGCAGACATGCTTGACTCTGTGATTCTGTTATTCATGAGACTTGTGTAGTTTAGAAATATTTCCAAAATACTGGTGACTATCTTCACAGTATCAGACAGTGAATAATATTGCTTTGTGAACAACAGCAGAGTTGCCCATCTTACTTTTGACATATTTTACAAATGTATTTTTCAGTTACTGCTTTAAACCTTAGCAATGCATAGGAGACTAAACCTACAGAATCACTAGCTGATTCAAGGTTCTAGAACTGTTTTATGCTCAATTGTAACTACGCATGATGCCACAGATTGTTGCATACTTGTTCTCGTCAATATAGCATATATCGTCATATTTCATAGATATGATTGTATTGTCAAATCTTTTTTGATAGATGATTTAGTTTAGATAATCTCTTTTGTTATGGGAAATAACACATATTTAGGGGTGGAAAAGTAATAAAGGGGAATAAAAATAATTAGATCACTCTATGTGTACTTTTTGCTTAACAGATAGATTAGAGAATTTATTTGTGTTTTGTTGTGTAACTCATTAAGCTACATTCCTTTAAAAAGCTCCTAAAACTGATTCTGCTTGTTTTTATTTTTCATAGCAATGGAAAAGAAAACTTCACAATTCAAAAGTGGACCTTGAATGTACTTGAAAGAAATAAAAGCAGCTGTTTCAACAAAAATCATTTAACTACAGAAATTAAAAATGCTGGAACTGGTCATTCACTGAAATGTAGTTATTTCTCTGTCAATGAAAATGACAGCATAACATGGTACAAGGTAATTACTGAAACTGTCACTCAAATCATTGGCTATACAACCATAGCATCTAATTGCAGGAAAAATTAATTAAAACCAAATTTTTAGAAGAATCTACAAACCTTGGAAAGTTTTAATTCCTCGGGTTATTAGGGAAAAAACCTTTAGACAGATACACAGAAGAAAATTTTTCTCTGCTCTCAGATTTGTTGGAAAAATATACCTGTAATCAGACATTATTAATAAACTGGTAGTTTGGAATAGTAAAAGATCTGATGCACATGTCTGTCTGATGATTTATCCAGCAGCTGGTTTATCCAGCTGCTATTTTGCCGATAGAGATATTATCCTGACATTAAATGAGGTGCCAAGACATTTGTTTTGCACTTGGCATGTACTTGTAAAGTAACTGCAAACTTCAATTTTGCTGTTTCTGAACAGTTTTTTAAAAAGTGTGTCACAGATCCAGTTCTGTTCAGTTTAGGCAAACCATCAGTCTTCTCTCCACCAGCTTTTGTTAGGGCATAGATGATGGTTGTGTGACCATCTGTAGCTGTTGGGTGTTATGCTCAGCTGTCAGATGAAGCACCCTGAATAGCTTTCTTCCACCCTGCCCTTATTCCTTGCCTTGACCAATGCTCCTTATTCCTCTCAGGTTTCCTGGTTGGAGTAACAGACTGTTCATTCCATGTTGAATCACTTTCAGGAAGGGATTTTGGTCACATAAGTATGGGCCTCTGGATTCTGCCTGTCAGAATGAGCTGTAGCCCTGCTTCCTTGTCCTTCGGGGCCTGGGAGGATAGGACCAATGTTGGATAGGGCATAGGTGGATATGTTTTCCTCGGTAAAAGCCCATACCCTGGACTGACCTCTCTCATGGCTAAGCTGAGTATACCGATGCCTAGTATTTTAATGCCTGTTATGGTGTGAGACAAATGAAGCAGCCATCCTAACACCTAAGTATTCTTTGGTGTTTGATAGGGTGAAAGTTTTCAAAGCCTTCCTATCGCACCATAAGCTGAGATAAAACCGGGATGATCACACATGCCTTTTGTACAAGAGCCTGGTAGTAAGCATATGCATCCAGGAAATGCCCATTCCCTGGACAATTTCCAGCAATGATCATTTCCCTTCTTCATCTAAGGTAATTTAGACCAGAACCAAATACTGCTGCATTTTCACAGGACATATCACTTAGCATGTGCCGTGAATTAAAAAGCCAAACCAAACCAAACCCAACCAAACCAGAGTTCGTTCTGGGGGATAGGGAGGGTAAACAAATGTGTGTCCAACTCTTGTCACCCTGTGAGATGGACACACATCTTTAAGATTTTGAATATATGTTTGCCAGAGAGTACTATTTTCTGTCTTTACTGATGCAGGACTGTAAGAATTATGAAAATGAAACAGAGCGGGAACTGGATTTTAAAACCTTAACAGCACAGCACTCTGGGATATATACCTGTAAAATTTTAATCAGTCATGAAGGAAAGATGTACCACAGCACAAATACAATTAAACTGGTAGTAGAAGAAGGTAAGAAAACTTTCTAAAATTTTGAAGCATGCTTTTTGGTTCTTTTTACTATGGAGGTTTTTAATTGCAGTTCTCATTTGATAAATAGGTACAAATCTGATAATCTGAACTATTTCTCAATAATTTCAAAAATAAAAACCAGAAGTTTATGTGACATATTATTAATTTTGGAAAATTTATTTAGTATGTTTTCCCTGCATTTTTTTTTTCCCCAAAATTGGCTGCTGTAAGCCAGTCACACAAACTTACTAAGAGTTTTGGGGAAGAGCCTTCGTCACCATCATATACTGTGCATTGTATATATATATGCATGTGAAAAAAATTCAACAGGACAGGCTGTGTTTTAAACTACTCAGTAATGCCAGAATCCAGATATTGTTCTTTGAATTAAATGGAATGTATGTGATTAGTTTTAGAAATAAAGCAAATGTATCATTTTTACTGTGGTAGACTATAAGTAAACTATTACTTCAGTGGCAACGTCTTTGTATTTTAGATGCACCAGAGGCTGCAACTTCAGAGATAGTTGGACACGATGAAGAAATTGAAACAGAAATAGGTATGAAATTAGTACAAGAATCTTTGTGGTAGCTACTGCACATATATGCTTTTGTTCTGATCTCTTTATAGTTGATGGTCTGGTTAATTGTAACCAAACTAAGAATTATCTGTGCACCCTCCAGGATCTGATCCATCCTCACACCTGGTTGTTTTGTGTAGTGTATTCCATGACTGGTATATAAGTACACCAAATTTACCCTTTTACAGAGGCAGAGGCTGATGCTGCTGCTGTGACCAGCACGAGAAAGTGGTGGTGATGATAAACCATCTCTCCACGGCTTTCTTCTGTAGACAGCAAACCCTGCAGAGCAATGTGTGAAAGACGTCCAGTTTGTTCAGCAAACAGCAATAATAAATAAACCCCTTAATACCTGGCGCAGTTGGGGATATTATTGTACAGGGAAATGAGAATTGTGGGGGCTGACAGTCATGGCAATGCGAGCATGCAGATCTGCCCCAACTTTAAAGAATTGGTTATGTTGTCAAAAGCCGAGACCTTAACTGTGCTTCTAGGTGGGAGTAGGTTAGATAATACAGTCTACAGGCTTCACACAGTGTTGGACAGGATCCAGGATTTTGTGATTGGGGCTGTAATTAATTTTTAAAACTAGAAGTTTACCTGTTTTGTGCCTGAGGGTTTTTCCCATCTGGTTCTTCCTTTTGAAGTCTGAAAAATCATATGTACCTCCTCAGTTACTCATTCGTGTATCTTATTTGCTCAGCTGGGACCCTAGATACTAATTCTCCTTCCTACAAATACCAGTTTGTAGGTCCTTTTTCCAGTGGTTGCACCCCCATCGTATGACACCTGATGTCTCCCAACCTCCTAGTACACCCTTCCTGCACAGTTCTTCCCACTTACTGTGCTTGTCACAACCCTTGGGAGGTAGAGAGTTCAGCACCAAATGATTATGAACCACCTGTCTTCCATCCGCTCTCTGCCTCGATAAGATCATTTGTTAAGGTCATTGAACTACGTGCTGAGTGACAAAAAGATGGCATGGTGGAAGCAAAGGGAATTTTGGAAATTTGGTCCATAGTCTTTCAAACTTGTCATTGTTTAGATGGTATTCTGTAATATTTCCTTGATATTTCCTGTGTGTGGTGAAAAAGCTGGAGTTGCAAGGTAAATGTTACTAGTAGTTTAGGTCTGTGCAACTCTGATTTGGATTTCTAAAGTCCGAATCTATGATGGACAGATTTTCAGCTTCAGTGCTTTAAAGGTTCTTAAGCAATTCCAGTGGAAACATCCACTCTGATAAACCTTGAAAAGTCAGCTTATAATGTGCACCCTTATGGAATTTCTGGGAAGGCCTTGCTTACTGGGAAGCATTTGTTCATGATGGCCTGAAGAAGAACTAACATGTGGCTTAATAATGAACATTCTGGATGTGTTCCCTGGAAATGATGCTGGCATACCCAGAAATGGTAGTGTAAAGTTGCAGCTAGCCTCAGGTCAAGCTTCTCATGACAGTGTTTAAAATAAAATGCCTTGCAAATCCTCAAATCTCACACTTCAGAGCTGTGGCTTTCTGCCTTTGTTTTCTCAAGTGTACAGTTGTCTTCTTAGTTTTGCTCTTTCTTATAACAATCTGGACTGTACAGGGTGGTTCCTGTCAGTTCCAATTAGTGCATTGAAATGGTACAAAGTAGCTGACTAAGTGACTTGTTCACTTATTCAGGATTATGCTCATTTCCAAGTGCGGTGACTGGATGAGAATTTCTTCCATGAGACTTCTGCAGGGTCTCTAACATGTTTTGGCTTTATTGAGTAATCGGGTATGGTCTAGTTATTATAATCAATTGGTTGTGTTTCCCCTTACCAGTTACTTACTTCTACCTGGCCCTGAGGCACTGGTGATAGATTGTCCTTTCCTGTTCTCTGCCTGCAGAACACAGTCTAGTTCATAGAATCATAGAATATCTTGAGTTGGAAGGGATCCACAAGGATTATTGAGTCCAACTCCCTTTAATTCTCTAAAGCCTGAGATTCTCTACCTTATTTAAACTTTTATGGTTGTGACAGTTTATCTGAGAGAAAGCAGTGACCACTGCAACAGGGTGCAACAGAGCCTTGTGCATGGTTGCTGAAGCCACCACCAGTACAGGTGGAACACCTCGGAAACATCAGGCAGGGGCTATGATGCCCAGAAAGGAGCACAGCTCACGGGATACGTTGCTGGGAAAGCTGACATTTTACTTCACTGTGAACATGAATGCTGCTTCTAACTAGATCTTCTCATGTTATGCTTTGTTTAGGCAAAGAAGAGATACTCAATTGCACAGGTTTCTTGAGTTATTACATGAGAGAAGATGCCAACCTCTACTGGTTAATTAATCAAAAGTTTGCAAACAAATGCACAGGTATCCCTGAAGGTGAACCTTCAATATGTGAAGAAGAATTAAGAAAATTACAGTAGGTTTCCTAAAAATAAATCACTTTTGTTTGTATGTGATAATGCCCTGCACTTTGTGGAACTGCAAATTCAGTAAAACCTCAGTCTGAGGTTATTTTTGAACCTTTTCCTCAAAATCTGCCTCTCGGCTGGTTGTAGGTTTGTGGACAGATAGTATTGCTCACACCATTTTTTGTTGCAGATTGGGAAGCAAGTTATATGTCACAAGGCTACTACGGATTAAAAAAGTAACAGATGAGGATATGCATAGTGATTTCACCTGCATGTTTCAAGCTGATGAGAGAACACAAATAAAAATAGTGAAACTGAAGAAAGGTATGGTATAATCTCTGAATCACACTTCTCATACGTCATTATTAATCATGCCAGCTTTCTCAGTCCTGAGGTCAGGGTACCAATTTCAGAACACGTCTCTCCAAATATGCCTGTGTGCTTATGGAGGCCCTGGTCCATCTAGTGCTGGACCTAACAACCCGCTGGGTGATTCCTCCTGCTCTGAGGAAAGCTATGGAAAGCTGACATCTACCATGCTTGACATTTACAGTCCAGACAGCCTGGAGATTCATGGCAAATGGGCATTCCCTTCTTGTTTTCCATCTCCCTCAGACCTCTCCAAGCTTTTCTGGGAGGAAATATGTGAAAACAGACTAGTCAAAAGATGATGCATATAATAAAGCGAATGAAATAGAGACTATAATTAAGATGACTTGACAATGCCTTCATAAAGACTTCACAAAGATTTAAGGGTTTAAAATCTGTATTCGGAACTAAAAAGACAATGACAACAATAATAATTAAGAAAAAAAAAAAGCCTGAAAGAGACTAGAAATGGGGTGGGGGAATATTGGCCAAAAACATTAAAGGGGACACTAAGGGCAGTTATGGATGAGCTGAGAGAGGGGTGAAAGGTAGTGAATAACAGGAAATAATACAGGATCTGAAAAAAGCTCATCATAGAAGTGGGTGACCACCAATTTGGGATGTCGTACATCTATGGGGGTCTGTAGTGTCAGTCGATCCCACATATGGTTCATTTATGTGTGTGGAGGGTGTGTGCAGGCTTGCCAGGTTGTTTCTGTTTTTAGAGTAACCCATGTTCTTCTCTGTCTCAGGACAAATGGCATGTGTATGTGCTTAAAGTATTATCAGGACAGGAATCACATCAACATCGTGATTTTTTGGGGTGATTTTAAGATGCCATCAGTACTGAATACAGTAATCTTGTCATATAATACTCTTGGTTAAGGCTATAATTTCCTGGGTTTCTGTTTTACAGGGAACACCCGAGATCTGCCTGTGCACATATTTACAACCGGAATGATCCTTGCTGCACTATTTCCATGTGTTACTGTAGCTGCAGTGTTTGTCTGTGTGATGTTTAGAGTTGACTTAGTTCTGTTTTACAGGAATATATGCAGAAGAGACGACACTGCTGGAGGTAGGACTTGGCTAATGCTGACATTGAAATAAATGTATTGATTAAAAAATAGTTTCTGGTAGGTTCCTTAAAACAATCATCTTTGAGGAAGAGGCAAAATAAATCCAGGAGTTTTCTGCATAGAAACAGCAAAGAATATGTAAAAGAGAACCTGATGGTCAGGTGCTAAATTGAGTTTATTATACACCTGGGGTAGTAACAGCAGATAAACATAGTGAAGAAGCTGCCTCTGGAGCAGGTAGTGCAAGGGACGTGGTTAGATGCTGTTCAGATGTGCCCTGTTCTGCCATATTATTCATCACAAAAGTTGTTGAAGGTGGAGAAGTTTACAATTATCTGTCTGTAAAGTTGATGGGCATTCTGGAGTTGTCAGACAGGGAGATTGACAGAAATTCGTTTTCACCTCACTGATGCCCTGCAGTGAGGGGAAGGTTAAAATGCTTACTTGACTGCAGAGGCCACTGCAATGTCTATAGCTTTGTCACTAAAGGCACCTAAGGAGCAAAGGACAGCACACTACCTGTATCTTACTAAGCAGCATCGCTGTGACCTTGAATTAGGAGCAAGCCTGACAGTTACCAAATTCTGGGTATAATTTTTCTGAAAATTGTGATGGAAAAACTTGCTGTATATATGTACCTAGCCCTCCTTAGTCTCTAGATCCATTTGAATATAGCTTGAATAAACTGCAGTCGTTGGGGATTTCTCAGTAATGGGTGGATGTCATTTATGCCTGCCAGTGTTATTTATCTATATCTGTTGATGGTAGCTATTGCTGCATACACTGGCGTACAGGGAGGATCTCTGAGAACCTGGACTAGGCCACCCTGGAGGAACTGATTGTCTGAAGCGTGGCCAGAAGGTCAAGGGAGGTGATTCTCCCCCTCTACTACTCTCCTCTTTTGAGACCACACCTGGCTTACTGAGTCCAGGTCTGGGGCCCCCAACATCAGAAGGATATAGACTGGTTGGAGCGAGTCCAGAGGAGGCCACGAAGATGCTCAGAGGGCTGGAGCACCTCTGCTATGGGGACAGGCTGAGAGAGTTGGGCTTGTTCAGTCTGGAGAAGAGAAGGCTCCGGGGAGACCTTATGGCACCTTCCAGTACCTGAACGGGCTACAAGGGAGCTGGGGGGGACTTTTTACAAGGGCCTGTAGTGACAGGACAAGGGGTAACGGGTTTATATTGAAAGTGGGGAGGTTTAGATATCAGAAAGAACTTCACGGAGGCGGTGGTGAAGCACTGGAACAGGTTTCCCAGAGAAGCTGTGGATGCCCAGTGTTCAAGGCCAGGCGGGATGAGTCTTTGAGCAACGTGTTCTAGTGGAAGGTGTCCCTGCCCATGGCAGGGGGGTTGGAACTGGATGGTCTTTAAGGTCCCTTCCAACCCAAACCATTCTATGAATCTAGGCAATGGATTTTCTACTCCTAGAGCTTTTGCATGTTTAGGGATTCATGGGCTTTAGTTTGTGCTCTCTCTTATGAACTGCTTGTAGAAAAGTATACAGAAAGGTAAGGAAAGAAGTATACAGTTCAAATTGCAAAGCTATGTACCCTGCTGTATGAATCCAGATAGCTGTTCTGTGTCAAGGTTCAACTAGAAATGTCTCTGTGTGTTATACATGGCCTCCAAACTGGTCTTGGATTTTTTCATTGTAAATTATTGCCCAAAACATGACCAGTCATGGTATACTCATATATTTAAAATAATAAATTGGTTTATTTTGTCAGTATCCATTCTACAGAAGTACTTGATACTCTTTGACAAAGAGTAAAATAAATGTGGAAATCTGCATTATCAATTAATTAACATTCTTATCAGGTTACAGACACATTTTTGCTTCCCTTTATTTTCTTGATCATCACAGATGTGACATTAACTTCTTAAATTAATCTAATTTTTTTGAAAAACACTTTAACGTAGAAAGGATATCTTATTTTAAAATATTTGCCAAATGCAATCAGGAACTTTTGTATCAAATTTAAATTGATCTAGGATTTTTTTTTTGTTGGAAGACTGTTCAGGGTATCAAAGGAAACAGCAGGAGTTTTTAGATGCTTTGCTATTGAGACAATAACTCTGAAAAACAGAATGGTGGATCAGATACTGTATAATGGTTGCTAACAAGACAACAATTGGCAATTTCTTTCCAGATGGAAAAGAATATGATGCATTTGTGTCTTACCTGAAAGACTGCGTTTCTCCTACTGAAGAAGAGAGAGAATTTGCTTTGAAGATACTACCCATGATATTAGAAGAAAACTTTGGGTACAAGTTATGTATATTTGAGAGGGATGTATCCCCCGGAGGACGTAAGTGTATTGAATATTCTTGTTGTTAAATAGATGCATCATGTTCACAGAAAGGCAGAAGTCTGTAATTAGAAGGAATTCTGTGAAATGCATTGAAATGCTACATTTTTTAATTTAATCTAGACTATGTGCATCCAAAGTTCACATACACACATTTTGCATATTTTATAGATGTATTTATGAATTCATATACACTTATACACATACATATCTCCAATTAGACAGAACCAAGATGAACAGATGACAAAGATGAGAATACAGAATATGTTAGGTGTTTCACAGTAATAGTGCTCTTGATCTGCTTTTGCTGAGAGCAGGTTCCTATGAATGAACGCTGTGCATTTACTGCACAGATCAGCTGGTGTCTCTAGTACTAGTTATGCTCAGGTAACTTGTATGTTTGTGTGGTTGTTAAGACCATTTTGTGGTTGTAATGGGTGCCATAACAAAATAGAACTGAGAACATGGAATTTTGTTTCTCTGAATGGCCTATGAATAGATGGCCTTTTGCAGGTGCTTGGAAAATGATACTGGGGGATTCCATTTAGTCCAAAGATCTAGTTGAGGAATGGGATTTCATTGTTACAAACACAAAACTGTAAGGTCAGTCAGCCTCCTTCACAAGGCATGATCTTGTCTCCTTGTATCCATTCCTGACATATTTTTCTAACCTGAGAGGTGCCACAACTCTCCCAAGCCAATTTTTCCATTCTCTCTCCTTAAATATTAAAATCTCATTCTTTCATTAGCTTTAGCTTATTTTCTTTTCTCTCATCTAATCCGTTATGAACATGGAAAACAGAGCATTTCCTTCTATTTACAGGAGTCTTTGGTGTGTTGTAGTACCCTTGTCAGCTTCCTTCTCCTCTCCGTTTTCTCTTCTTTAGGTTACTCCTACAGTTTGCTTTGCCCTTCCCTACAAGGCATGTTTTCTAGATCTCTGGTCACTGTAGACCTTGTCCCATGGTGCTGAGACAAGCACAGGAAGTTGCGCATGAAAATTCTGTTTAGTGCCTGAGTGTTTGAAGGGTATCACCAGTTGATTTCATTCATTGCTTGTCATGACAAAAGTCCTGGATCTAAAACACAGTTGGAACTCATTTCTGCATGCTAGTTTTCCCAACCTTGGGTTACTGGCAATAGATTTGGGTATCTGGTGATGTAAAAGAAGGATTAACCTGAGGGTTACTGAATATTCGGAGAGAGATTGCTGTTGATGACTTTCTGTGGAATCATTCCAATGGTATCTGTTATGAAAGAGCAAAGAGATGACTGGTTGGAAGAGAAATAAATTTTGCCGTCACTTTCTATACATGTGACTACTGACAGACAGCTGAAGATTATATGTATTTTGTCTGCTCCAGAGAACAAGCTTTGGTTGTACTTGAACCCATTTTCACAGACTCTTAATCTGTAATGCATATTAATCTCTTCACAGGGACAGGATGCTTACATGCTGTCACTTTATAAGGGGAACGTGTGATTGTTAAAGGATAAGTTAATTCAGTGCCTATCCTTTCAATTTAGTTTAATAACAAATTTATCTTTAATTTTCAGCGGTTGTTGATGATATCCATTCATTCATTGACAAAAGCCGAAGATTAATCATTATACTGAGCCAGAACTATGTTTCTGACAGAGCCATGTACGAACTTGAGAGTGGACTGCATAAAGCCCTAGTTGAAAGAAAAACTAAGATCATATTAATTGAATACATGCCTATAAATGACTACAATTTCTTGCCAGAATCACTGTCTCTTTTACCATCAAAGAGGGTTGTGAAGTGGAAAAAGGATAAATCTCTTCCCATGAATTCCAGATTTTGGAAGAACCTTCGGTACCTGATGCCAGCGAAACCTAACAGGATGAACACCAAAGGGCACTATAATAATCTTCATCTAGGCTCAGAGAGGGCTGAACCATGGACTGAGGGCTGTGACTGTAATGCAATCATATAGCCATTCTGGAGACCAAAGATGCTGCAGAAAACTGCACATTTTGCCAACTAGTAGAAAGCACAAACTGCACACTTACTTTGGGAAGACAGTGTTCATAAGAGGCCAAGTCTGAGATCTAAGAAGAATGTAGAAATGCTTACAGTGACTAGGACGATGTTAACCTTGGTGCTAAATGCTGTCCCAGAGAGTTTCCTCAGCAATCTGCACAAGGAACAGACATTTCATTCTGCTTAGGACTTACCACGTGGCATGAAGCACAATGCAAAACATTTTGATTTCACATTTTCCAGTAATGTGATATCAGCTATACTTTGCATACTTTTTGAGGCCCCTCAATAAAGATAGCAGTTTTTGCAAAGTATTATTATTCAGATGCTCTTGGTTTTGTATTTTGGTATTTCCTAAGGATCTTGCTTGGGAGTCGACCCAAATGGCTCCTGCCCTAGAAACCTTGTCATGCAGGCTTTAGTCAATGTCAAGCATAAAAAGAAAGTGAAAACAGAGAAGAGGTGAGAAAGAGTAGGACACGTTTGGTCAGACTAACAGTATTCACCACTGAGTTGTATGTGGTTTAGATAAGACAAGTGTGAGTGATTTAGAGGAATAGGAAAGACTTTTTCCATCCTCCTCTTTCATTGGGAATACCTTAAGTGCTCATTTTGGCAGGGAGAAGAGGTGGATGGGATAGAGATAATAGTGTTTTGTTCATGGGCACTGATACCTGCATTATACCCTGAGTTGCTTTCAGCTGAGGGATGTAGGGGATTTATGTGAAAATGGGATCTTTGGTATGCACATATACTTCTAACCCTTTGGAACACTTGTACTTAGTAATATTTTTTAAAGCAAACTTAGTAATGCCATTCAAAACCATGGCAATTCTCCCTTACTATTAGCTGCTTTGCAGAAGATACCAATCTGACATAAATTCCTGGATAAAATGGAACAATATTTCCATCTGCTACCAATGGGGAGAAATCAATGGAGAATCATTTTAGAAGATCTGTGAGTTTGCTAGGAGACCGTCAAGGCTCACCCCACTCTCATCATTGTTCTGCATTCAACTAATACTAGTTCTGAGGAGACATCTCTTTGACACACAATTCATGCAGCTGTAGTGGAGGAGCTCCATTACCTTCTCAGTGCACTTGAGAACACAATTGGAGTGCTGGGTGTCATGGCAATGTCTCAAGGGTCATGAGAATGAAATACCTTGTCGTTTGTCAAATATCCTGTAAACAAGCATAGTTTCTGATGAATGTTCAGGTAAAAATAAATGCTAAATGTGGATTTACGAACTGGAGACAGCACAGTTGTCAGGTTAACACGCAGATGACAAGAACAAAGGAATAAGGCACGCATCTGTCGTGTCCTTCAGGTCAGCTCCAAGAGGTCTCCCTCTTTCAGTCAGACAATGAAAGAGCTATTGAAATGTGGTACTTAGGCAAAAGCCATTCTCTGACTTAAGCTTTTACTGAAGAGGATTTCTGCTCTGTAGATATGTGTCTTTACTTTTCCAGATCTTTCTCAAGGTTTGGTTTTTCTCTACCAGTGTTTCCTTTGATTTGTAATCACAGTTCAGTTTAAATTTTCTCCTGTAGTACTAATGACTGCCCCTATGTCAGAGATGTCACTGGATGCACTGGGCACATCCATTTCTTGGCCAAAAAACTGCCAAAAAAGTTAGTAGCTTTCCTGATGCTTACATGAGGTGTTAAACTTGCTCCTCAGCCACAGTTTTTCATATGATGTCATCAATGTATTGCCTAACAATATAAGGTGCCAAATGTGTTACACTCCACATGTGAATATGGATAGTGCACATGGTTTGTTAAAAGCTCTGGACTGAGTCTACCCACTATGAGAATCAGCTACTGTAAATTAAGATTGAATTTGCCATGAACTCACCTCCGTTGGAGAGATGATATGCCTGCACATACCAGCTATACATGAAGCTGTACCCTGAAGATTGTGAGACCATACAGAATTTGACTGCACTGAAGTTTTAGAGAATAACAGAGGACTATAAGGAAGGTTGAAATAAATATAAAGGAAGGTTGAAAGCTAGATGGCATTAAGATGTTTAAATGCCAGAAAAGCAGACATTCATGTGTAGTACAATGAACTACTCAGTATCTGTAAAAGGATAAGTATTTTTGCACCAAATGGTATCGTGACACAGTCATTTAATTGCCATAGCCAATCCTCACTGCCCATGCAGTACTAAAGGCAGACAAGGGAAATGAAGGATATGCATACTCATATTAACACCAGATGTTATTCTTATTGCTCTTATATCCTAAATTACTGATTTTAATCAAAGCTTGGAAATGCCTGCTTTCTGTTTACCAGTCCCTAGAGAAAGGAAGCTACTAATATGACATTTATAGATTGTAGTTGTGTTGATTTGCCTGATCATGTATATGTCAATTTATAAGTGAATTCACATGATTTTTGGTTTGAGGTAGTGGGTCATTTCAGTGATTTATAGAACATTTTTTGTTTCATTTTTGCAATTAATAAAACTTTTATTTCCTCCTCTCCACACCTGTGGCTTCCATTTTTGCTGCAGTTAGACAGTATTAAGTGTCAAAATCAAACTTACAGTGAAAAAAAAAAAAAAAGTCAAGAAAAACACAAGAGTGTGGTTAGACCTGCTCTCCACAAGCAATAAATGTCTCATTTGTACTATAGAACAATTTAAACAAAGTCAAATCCAAACAAGCCATTGGAATATTTAATTTCACAGAGGAGGATGCAGATGGGATCAGTGGGGAGACAGCAGTTGTAAATCACCAGTCTTGATTTTTGTCTCTCTTATACATGTAACATCATACTGACTGTGAGATCATAGGCTGTGTCTGCATTTTTTTAGTGTTCCTGGTTGATGACTTTCTACCACACACAATACAGGCTGGAAGAATAAGAGTGTCAAAGAAGTCTTCTTCCCTATTGATAATTTGAGCATAACTGTTGGGAAGAGTTGGGACTATTGTATATGGTATCAGTACTATAGCGCAGTACCATATGAGGCACAGGAAATGTGGAAGGTTTGTGCATTATAGTTGTCATAGAATCATAGAATGGTTTGGGTTGGAAGGGCCCTTAAAGGTCGTCTAGTTCCAACCCCCCTGCCATGGGCAGGGACACCTTCCCCCAGG
>NW_010225118.1:24150-65592 GCF_000690775.1 Eurypyga helias
CATCCACAGCTTCTCTGGGCAACCTGTTCCAGTTCTTCACCACCCTCTCCATGAAAAATTTCTTCCTGATATCTAATCTAAACCTCCCCACTTCCAATTTAAACCCGTTACCCCTTGTTCTGTCACTACAGGCCCTTGTAAAAAGTCCCACCCTCAGCTTCTTGGTAGGCTCCCTTCAGGCACTGGAAGGTTGCAATAAGGTCTCCCCAGAGCCTTGTCCATGTGCCCTGTCCTGTGTGTCCTTCTGGAGAGGATATTAGACTGAAGGGGTCCTTCCAGATGGACACCATGTCTAGATCCATATCCATCATTTCTTCCTACTCTGAGCACTTCTGTTCCTCCATTACCATCTGCATTATTTACAGAGATATGAGGAAAGGTAGAACTTGTGAAACAGGAGTAAATGCCTCCCCCGAACAGCTAGTCACTCCATATCCAAGCTGAAGGAGAAATCCTACCTCTTCCACCACTCTCCAGATTGTAAAGAAAGCAGGAGATTTGAAGAAGAGCTGGAAAACAGGGGCAACTATAAGGTTTGCTGGTTATGTTGAAGAGCAGCTGAAGATGCATGCATAACCAAGTTTTGTTGGTAGCATTCTTACCAGATTAGAAGTTAAATAGAACTGTTGCAGTCAGCAGAAAAAGGGCAAAAAGCATCTCCAACAGGGATGCACCTTGGGCACATGACTACTCTGTGTGCAAAGCAAGGTCAGTGTATGGTGGACATGGCAGACCTAAAGGAAATATGCAGTTGATTTGTGTGGGATGGTCCATAATTCTGTGTGTAACATCCAGAAATCAGTAGATTGATGCCTCAGGTCATTAAAAAATGGCAAGAAAATAAAAGATTAGTAGGTATGGAGGTAGAATCTTGGAAGGATACTCTAGAACTGTGGTTATATATTAAAGTCGTCCTTCTTAATCTTGATTTCTCAGAGAAAGTAATTGGCGTTCTTTTTAGAGATGATCGAGATCTGGCTTGCACAGAAGAGGCGACTTTTACGTCATTAAATCCTATATATATTTAATAAAATGTTTGAAATTTTGCCTTTCATAGTGAGAGGCTTGTGATGTAGTTGAAAAGTGTTCAGTGTTTTGAAAAAGGAAATGTGGTTACATTTTTGGGAAACAGTTTTCTGATTTAGTATCTATAACTACATAAAATGCCTGAGGGAAACAGTAGTTACCAAGCTTTCTGCAATAACCAGAAGTCACATAAAATACAAAATGGAAAAAAGGCTGCACAAGTATTTATTTCAGTTTTGATCAACTCATGACAGCTTCCTGTGGTTCAACAATCCAGATTTCCTGAACTTCAGTGAAAGCAGCTGCAGATAGACCACAATAGTCTCATTTTTTAGTTTCATTGTCAGCTAAATATATGAACAACTTATCATAGGGATTTGTCTCTTATATTGCATTGTTTGATCTTCCATCTGGCCTCTATTGGTGAGATATAGTATGTATGTCAGTGAGATATACCACAGTCCAGTGTAATGTATTTGTAGCTTATTACCCATAAAATACAAAAGTAATAGAGTTCCGAGTTCAGTACAGATGGCTTAAGGTATTTCTGAAAGATAATCAAACACATTCGCAGCTTGTTGCTTTAATTCTTTTGACCACTACCATAGTTAACCAATTTCAGTCATCTGCTGAAAACTTAATTTCAATATATGGTTGCAAAACTGTTTACTATGCATTGCAGGGAAACTGTAGCTATTTGAGGTTTTCTGACTATGGTGAAAAAATACTGTTCCATAAGAGGTTCCAAACCTACTTGTAATGCTGTACAAATCTGACATTTTAGAAGCAATTGGGCAAATTCAGAAGTGACTGTGTGTGTTTGTGAACAGGTGTTAGTACATACTAGGAATTATCTGAATATCCCTGGCAAAGAAATCTCTCGTGAGACTTCATTATGGGGTACACCTCATTTCTGAATTTAGGTATTCACTTGGAGACTAAAGCCTAAATATTCAGCTCAGCTGTGATAGCAATGTCTCCATCAGTGTATAGTGGTTAATATGTAGTATATTAAGCATATTTATTTATGTAGCACTTAAGGAAGATACCACCTTTGGGTACTAGCAGCAAAAAGTCAGCTACAAGGGAGGAACTCATACTTTGAAAATGAAAACTTGTGAGAACCTCAGGATTGTTGCCAGCTGCCAGCAGGTTGAAGGAAAGTCAAGCAATGCAGTGCAAATACCAGTGAAGTGCTGCCATTGAAGTGAGCCCTTCAGACTTACAAGGCAGAGCCATGAGGATCACCAGGACAATCATGTGAAAGGGTCCTAGAAGAGTATAAATTGTTTGGACTGGTAAAATGAAGAGGGAAAGGAACAGGAGCATTGTCAACAAATGCATAGAGGAAAAGAAAAAGCACTAGAAAGAAGAGCTGTACAGGCTAAGGACACTATTCACACAAGGACACATGGCCATGTATAAATTTACGATGGGCATTAAAGCCATGAGAACAGTAAGGTCTCCTATGGGAGTAATAGGGAAACTACTCCGACCTACTTTTGTGCTGGAGTACAAGTACAGTAAGTGTCTGAAGAAAATCCATAATACAGTGGACATCCTTGTCAGTTTTATGTTTCTTGTCTTGCAGTAAGCAGGCTAGACTATCAAGGAAGGCATGGAATTTGAGGTGCTAGACAACCTTTTCTAATTAACCACTAAAGATTGTGAGAGTGAAAAGATTTTAAAGGCCTGGGTCATGACTATGTGCTTTGCTCATTCTCTGTCAGCAAGGGACCTATTCAGTTATTCATACATCCAAAGTACTTCTGTGGCACTGGCCATATTACATCCTGATGCCCAAGGCAGAAGGTACTGTGGTGCTGCAAATTTGTACTAAATAACATCATCTTCCCTTATTTCACGGAGGACTAACAGGTGAGTTAGCTCACTGCCTCATCAGCCTCCCTCGACTGTGTGCCATTTCACTGACTGTATAACCTTACACAAAACGGACAGAGGTTAATGTTTAGATACTGTTCAGACAGCTCCTGTGACAGCGGAACCAGTACCACTGACTCAGTGTAGAAGATAATCGGAGTGGAAAATTTCTTACCCGCTCAGTGTTAACCATAGCTGGGCAGAGGAGGAGGTGATTAGTAAATGTGTCAAGCCAGAACAGCACAAGAATACTAAACAGACGTTATCCTGCCAGTACTATAAGGCTACACTACATAAACACTGAGATGGTGCATTTGCCTCTCTGCTTCTTGGCTGGCAAAATGCTTGATCAAAGTTGAGATGGACAAGGTAGATATGGACCCCAATCCTGACTTCCTGCAGGGGTGAGGAAGTGCTCCTGAACATGCAACCTACAGTTTCCTGGAGCTGCAGTATAAAATACGTTAAATGTGTGACTGAGAGAGAAAGACAGTGTGTGAGTAGGAGGAGAGGGAGGGGGCAGAGAGGAAGCAGGGAGCGTATTCTGGAGCAGTCTTTCACCCTCTCCTTTGTGAACTTGCTCTAGCAGCTACGAGTAAAGATGACCCTGGAAGGTACAGGCATATGAGGCTGCTTTTTTAGCATATACATTACTACTACAAAAGAGGAAGGGGTGAATTGGAGCAGAGGCTTAGCCAGATATTTGGTGCTATTTGACAAGATTTTCACCTGCTGTGGTAACCAGCATGATACATCGTTCAGTTTTCTGGCAGCACAGCTTTCGAAACTCTGTGTGACTGGTGCTTCTATTGTATGTCTAAGATCTGCTCTAGCAGTTGGACTGCTCTACCTAATTTTTTGAATGTAATAAATTTATTATTTGGAACATAAGACAATTAGTACTTTGAATGAAGTATAATTTGAGTCTGTAAGATACATCTTCGGGAAAGAAACATCTTCTATTTCTGATAGTCTGAGCGATGGCTTGAAGGGCTTGAGTTTATCTGCATTGCACTCTATAAGTCCTTCAAAAGAAGAGGAGAGTGAAATGCTTTTTTTCTAGTCAGTAAGGACACCTTCAAAAAGCTTAACTCTTTATACTGAAACCTACAGAGATACATTAGACCCTATTGTAACTTAAAAACCTGGCCTATATTTTGTATTGGGGCAAAACACTGCAGATATTTTAGGAGACAGTCACCAAGCTTGATCGTCAGTGGTCTTTGTTCTGGAAAGAGAATAGAGATAAATAACATTGTAGAGGCTGAGAATACACATATCTCCAAATGCTCAGGACCCAGTATAACAAAGCATTAATAGGGGCCATTGCCTAAAGTTATGTGTATAAACAGAGGCAACATTGAAGTTGTCTCTTATATAGCAGAAAGTCTTTTTTAGCTTCTTGTTATTGAACTAGAGCAATTGACCCAGCTTGCAGTGAAGAGAGTGAACTTCACACAAGAAAAGAGGAAACAAGTCCTGTTGTTCTTGAAGTAAGTCTGGTGTAAACTGATGGACCTATATATGTACATGACCTCTATTGAAATAGGGAGAAGGGAGGTCTGAATTGATGACGAGGTGCTCTCACTGCTTTTGACTCACTGTTTGGCTCACTGTCTGTCCAGCCTGACTTTTACGGGTTTCACATTCATCCAGGAAGCCTGAAAGAGGGGCTGGACCATATGGGACTGTATATGAAGTGCTCTGCCTGCCTAGCAGATCCAAGGGACCAGTCAGAGATAGCCCAGATTCATCAGGGCTTTATATTTTCTCTTTTCTCTTTCTGCCAAAGCTGCATTTGGATAACCAACAAGGCTTAAATGGGAGGGCAGAGATAGAAAGTAATAGTGTGTCACAGCACCCTTAAAGTGCCCATTGCAGTGGATGTAGAAGGTAGCTGAAGAGACTAAGGGTAAGGAGAATTCAGCTGTTATAGTGAACATTTTTCAGCATTGGGCAGAAGTGTGATTCTCTTCCAGATTTCAGTATTACACACATTTTTGAACCATCTAGTAGCAGCACTTGGGCAAAAAAGAAATAAAGTTTTACCCTTCCTTCTCTTAAATGAAGCAAAGTAAAAAGTCCAGTGCATTTTTGCATATAATGCTAATGGAATATTTTAGAGCCCAAAAGACTTTGATCTTTTATGGGGAGCAAAGTTTTGTTCTTCTCTTCTTTTTACAAGAAAATGACCCGGAAATTTTGAACGTAATGCAACTAAACTGAGAAAGGAAGGGATGATGGCAGTGAGGTAGAGGAAATTCCTGTAAAGGAAACAAACTCACCACAGTGCACAGCTAGAACTAACCACAATTCTTATCATGTAGTGTAAGATGTGCAGGTAAGATTTTCAGATACATTTTTTTAATTATTATAGCGATTAGCTTCAGATTTTAGCCCTCCCTACCCCATCCACTTGACAGGTGAGTTGGTTTTATTGTCTTTAAATGTGCGTTTTAGTGTAAATTGGTTTCAGTTGCTTTCAATTGCTTGTTCAAAACCAGTAATGCCTTAATAAGTAGTTTCTTTTTTTTGTTTGGTTTGGTTTGGGTTTTTTTTCCCCTTGCTTTATACGTATGGTGAAGCTTTTTCTTCTCCTGTGTGATTATTACTAATCTTACTGCTAGAATCAGATTATGTTTGCCTTTGCCTTGATGTTAAGTCCAATGCAAGACACAGGAATTGATAGCTCTGATGCTGAAGTGTTTTTCATTATGATCAGAATAGTAGATCGTAAAATGCCACTCTTTATGAGACTTCAGAGATATCACAAAACATGGTGCAGCTCTCAAGAAATTGATTTTGATTTCTTTTGCTTATATTTTATGTAAATAATACACAAAACGTGTGAGATTTGCTCTTTTCTTGTGAGAGTCCTTTAGGAGTTGAAACATAGGAAAAACAATTTCTTGTTCTTCTCTTTTACATCTTTTTACTACAGGAAATTATGTTAAGACCACACTAGTTTCCTTTGTATATATGTTAGTTTTCAATTAAATGGGATTCTAAATCCTTAAACTAAGGATATGATAATATGGATGTGTACGTGGCAGGAAAAGGTGGAGAGACTCTTGATAACACCTTGCCCAGAGTAGAGTGCTTTCTTTTTCTGGTGGATACTGACTAAGATAAAATGAGTCACTGAATATATTGAGTCACTGAATCCCTTTGAGTCCACCTGCAGTGCAAATACACAAGAATGGTCAGTTTAACATTATCCTATTTCAGGTACCCCCCTCCTTTGGTAATTTCTGTCTGCTTCTGCTGTCAATATCTCTCTTCCTGTCAAGCACTATTGCAGGATGACACTTCTTAATTTCACACGCTACCATACTTTTAAGCTCTATAAAAATGCAAAGTTTCTGAGGTTCTCTGATAAAAGTGTTATCAGTTAGCAGAAAAATTGGCAGTGGTGTATTTTCCCACGGCTAACAAAAAACAACAGAAAATTATACAGTTTGCTCACCAAAGCTGTAACATTCATTAGTTAACCCTTCCCTTTCACATTTCTTCCTTGTTTGTGGTGACCTTTTGAGCCTGAAGAGAGCTTTGTCAGTATGGCAGTAAACTGCAGTAAACATGACACAGAGATTATGCATCACTGGCATTATTAAATGCTTTGTGAGTGGTCATTGGATATCGTTTCGCTTTGTGTAGTCTGCATGTCCATCATTACAAACAGGCAGTTGGGAACTAAATACTTCCACTGCTTATCTTGTGCCACTTCTCATGCCTCATGCTGCATGCCTCGTGTAGCTTCTGATGGCTTATTCATGTTGAGTAAGTCACATGAGAGGGGCTGGACCATTTGCCTGGGATCAAGGGAAAGGGAAGTGGAGAGAAATGGGAAGTAGATGAGATTTTCCCCTTTGGACAACAGTGACCCATTACATCAGCTCATCTGCTCAAGGAACTGCAGCACTGAATCACACACAAGGCCCTTGGGTCCTGCTTGCTACTGGCACAAGTCTTCATTTGCTACATGGGCTATTGTGTGACATAACTCAAAACATCATCCTTTGTTTTATACAGTATTAAGAGGGGTAAAGATGAAGGCCTAATGAATGCCTTGAAAGAGGTCTTTACGACTGCCATAAACCCAGATTCAAGAATCAGGATCCACTGATCCATTTGCAGTGGATAAGACAATCTTCTTAAAGTTTAGGAGGGTTTTTGCCCAGTGCTGGTAGGAAACTGCGTCTTTATTCGGATATATGTATTGGTTTGGTGTTTCAGGATGATTTTGAAAGATGTGTGGGACGATGACAACTGGCAGCAGCCAACCTGTAACAGCACCAAGATGTGTTAAGACAAATGAGTTAACATGCTCCGTGTGACCTCTGAGCGTAAAAATAGTTCATTCCATTCACTTGCAAGGAATAGAGACAGTCTGAAGAGAATCGTGACTAACGTGCTCCTCTCTACGCAGAATAGCTGCCTGAAAAATTGCAGAGTGGGAGTTCTCTTGACCTCTCTAGCTAGCACAGTGTGCACTGGAAGCTCTCTTGCATGAATCATGTCTGATTTGCATAGGGTGCCAACAGACAAAGGACTAGCCTTTGCCTGACCTTTTTTCCCCTTGGGCTGACTCAGTGCCTCTCTGGCAGCGGTGCAAATGCATAGTCACTCTCTGGCCAGACTAGCAAAGGAAAAAGCTCCTTGAGGTCTCAGTTGCATAATGTGAACAACAGCAAAGCACATAGCCTTTACTCACTGAGATCCTGAATCAGACCCACTAGACATGTCGATCACAGGCACTGGATATGTTCTTACTAAGTAACCCAAATTAAGCCACACCTGTTGAATATGCATGCTTGACATCTTGCCTTTCTCCTAGATCCATGGCTGAGAAGGCTGTGGGACACCGATTAAACATCTTGGTAGGAGAAACACTGCCTACAATAGGGTTTGGTGTTTCGCCTTGGACAGGGTGCTGTAATATGGAGCTCTGGGTGCAGCTGAGTGCTTTGTGGACCTGCTTCCAAATCCCCCGGGTGTTTCTGTTCCCAGCTCAAAGATGGCACACCACAGAGCTGATTCCTTGTGATGGTGTGGATGTTACGCTGTGCAGCAGGTCTCTCTAGGATCATTCAGGCAGTGCAGTCCAGCACTCTGGTGTTGAAGTGATGCCTGATGCTGCACACAGAGGAGAAGAAAGCTTTTTTAAGTTGCTCTGCTGATGCTAGCAGACTTTTTAGGGTATGTTCATTTTAGTTGGTAATAAAGCCCAATAAGAGCGTGTATCTTGGGTGAAAGAGTTAGAGTCAAAGACATGGGGTCCACGTAGTACATGCTTTGAGGGTTTTACTTCTGCATAGTTCTACTCCGGCCCCATGGACTTAATGCCATTTGCAGCTGCAGCACGTTTTTGGATTTGGTTTGATCCCAAAGGAATCCAGTCTACACACTCTGGGTCTCTTGGTCTTCAAGATACAACAGAGCTCCATGGGTTTTGATGCTAGTTATGCCTTTCAGTCTGCTGCTGATGTCATTAACTAAAGGCTGATTTTGTCATCTGGTATCTTATCACTCATCTTAGAGAACAATTTCGTCTTCTAACAGCAACAGCTGCTGAAAGACCTGCATTTTCACTCCAGATGTGGAATTCTGCATTGCTGTAGGTATAACTTGGAAATCCATCTGTAAGCAACTCTATGCTAGATGTATTCAAAGAGACTGTTGCATATTCTTGCATATGATCTATCCTGCATTTTTGTGAAATACTGTGAGCAGGAAGTGTGCTGCAAACCTTGTCTTTAAAAAGCACAATATCTAGAAAATACTGTCTGCTAAGTTTTGTAGAGCTACATAATAAAATATGTGATTACCTATCTATCTTATTGGAGCATTCTTTATTAAAAAAAAAAAATCTGTTTTCCTCTTTTACAGAAAGCAACATGATTCTTACAGAAAATGTCTCAGAATATCAATCAAAATCAATAAAAAAATTCATGCTCACTTTATGTTGGATCCTAGCATTGTTTGTTAGTGGGGCAGAAGTCAGAGAGATTAACTTGCCAGGTAAGATTCTGCTTTGGTGAAATTTGGTATTCATGGTGCTTTCTGACAGCTGAGAAAAGTGGATCTGCATCTGCCATGCCTTTATGAGTTTTTTGTGCCTCTGTTCAGGCAAACATCTGTTTCTAGCCTTTCTGAAAGCTTTTTAAGTACTGGCAATACAGTTTACCTTAAATATGATTAAAAATTCAGTTCCCCAATGAAAATAAAAGGGAAAATTTAAAGGAGACTTTCTGAGAACTGAATGGAGCAAATGCATTGCTTCTGTCACTCCTTGAACTCTCCAGCAGCTGGTCCAAGCCTCTTGGGGGGAAGAAGGAAGAGAAATGCAGAGTGAAGCTGATATATCAAAATCTTCTACCCACACCATCTATCTGGAGGAGCTTGATCCTATTCAGTTCGTAGAGAGGAACTGAAACCGCAAAGGGTCTCCCAGGTGCAGAGGCGGGAACCAAAGAATTTATGCCCTCCCTTCTGCTGAAGTGAAAACCTGCCATACTTTACAGGGTTACCACATCCTGCTTGGCAGAAGGGGTGGTGGAGCAAGGTCAGTCAGCCTTTAGAGAATTCAGGATTAGAATTGATGACCACAGCTTTCAGAATCCAAAAATCAGTCTAATATTAGTGACAGTTACTGGAAAAAATGTGCAGAAATATTTGAAAGCAGTGAGGTGATAATATTTGTCAATCTTACCCTAAATAGGAGGTGTGGTGGGCAGGCTCTTCTTCAGGTTTATGTCAATCCCTTCTCCATGAAAATGAGGAGAGCTAGAAGAGCTACACCTGCACTTCTATAGGGTTGAGGTTTAACAGGTTAGCACCCAGGTGAAAATCTTCAGTTCATTAAAAAACTATTTTCACATTAGGCTTTTGAAAAAGGCCTAATAAACCTTTTGAACCTTTAAATAAACTTTTGAGAACATTGCCAAATTCCATGTTTAAGGAAATTAATTCTCTATTAGACTAGCATCTGGCCACATAAAAAATTATTTAACACAAAGAAAGGTAAAGTTGTATTTTTTGTAGTATTCATAATTTTTTTTTTTTTTAACGTGTTGACTGTGTGTTCTTTCAGGTGGTACTGATATCTTATTGTCCTGCTTTTCAGGATGTTCCCATGCTGAACCTCAAATATGGTATCGTGCAATTAGTGACGAGGAGTTTGTTTTACAATGCGCTTTGCCAGATAGAGATGCCACCCACATTTATAACAACTCACTTCTAAAACAACATAAGGTGAAATGGTTCTGGCATCAGAAGGATAAAGAGCTACTGAGGGCTATCAAGAAAAGCTCCAATCCTGCTCTCCAAGGGGATACACTTTGGTTTAAACCACTAAGGGACAACGCTTCCGGAGTGTACATCTGTATGATACGGTATATAACAGAACAAAAAGCTTATATTTATATACGAGATTTATTTTCTTTTTTTTTTTTTTAATGTATTAAATGTTTACTTTTTTTTCCCTGCATTATTCAGGGAAAAAATTCCATGTCTCAAAATTATTTTGGAGGTTCAAACAAAGAAGGTGGCAAAGTGTTCAGGTTATGACACAAGTAAGCTGTATCTTCTTGCTGGCAATGGGAATTCAATAACTTGTCCTGGGACAAAATGCTACAGCCACATGAAAAAGGCAGATTTAAAATGGTATAAGGTAAGAGTCACTCTCTTGAGCATTCAGAAAAGCTCAGTGGAAGTATAGCTTTAGGTCTACTTAATGGTCATGTGCCACAAGTTCTTGAACACTTCTTTATCAGAAAATGCAGCCTGAGAAATTCAACCCAAAAGTAGAATCTTGAATTGTTATATATCTAGTCAGTAAGTAGGAGTTTTGAAGGTTTGCCACACCCAAAATATTATTCCAAGAAATAGAACCCTAGAAATGTTTTCTCTTCAGCTAAGAATCTGAAGTAATTGAGCATGAAAAAAAGTTCTTTACAAAACTGACATATATTGAAATTTAAAATTTTAAGTTGTGTTTTGCCATTTTAAATCCCGAAAATATTAAATATGCCAAAGAAAAAGTGGCATTGTTATGAACAAAATTCTTTTAAGACAAATGTTTCAAATCGTTCTTTCCAAGATTCCTATTTTTAAATGAAACACTATTCCACTGAAACATTACTGACTTACTCTTTTTCAAATGACCACTAAAATACCCGCAAGGTAAAATTTATTCCTACTGTTTTAATAAGGATTGCAATATACCATCAAACCTGTATAAATGAGCAAATGAAAATGACTGAAATTTCAATTGTGCCTTTTACTACCTGGTATTCTTCACATTATTTATTCAAAGTAGAATTATGATCTAGTCAAAGTTACTCTTCATTTACTTTCAAACTTTACATGAGATATATCTTTACATACATCTTGATCTAAGGCCCAATGGATTTAAGTACATTCTTTCCATGTTGCATTAATGGATTTTTTTTCAGGAATTTGATTTAAAGAAAACTCTTAGTGGTAGAGAATACGAATACACTATGCTGAAAAGTAAAAGTTCTTTCAAAAAATGTTCAGTTCTCATCCTTTTAAAAGTTGTAACAGTCTCAGACAATCAAAAACTGATTTACTTCTCATGAAAGAACATGAAAATGTTTTCAAAATAATATATTTACGAAATAAAAAATACCCTGTCTATAAAAAGTGATCTTTTTTCTTGCTCTTTAGTAATAGGAGTTTAATTTACATTACATTCATGATTTCACATTTCTCTCAGCAAGCACCATTTTTAAATAATTTCTTAAAAAGACATATTGTATTCACATATTATAGACCACAATTTTTTAATATAACTGACAAATGTCCTCAGACTCCTAATAAATCTTTTTTTGGGCTTCAATGTTTGGCTTTCGGTGTTTGGCTTAGCCCCACTGCCCTGGTAATACTATCCAAATATCTTAAAATATAATTTAATAATAGAAACAACAACACCAAAAATTTGTTCTAATTCCTTGATATTTTTTTTCTTTTCATTAGGATGGTCATCAGATAACATACAGGAAAAGCAGGCAAAGCCTAAAGCTTAAGCATAATGAAATCTACTTGAATCCAACCTATGACAAAGATGCTGGAATGTATGTGTGTGATTACACTCTGTATGACAATACTACCACGTGGACAATGAGAACAGCAGTAACAGTAGAAGTCATTGGTGAGTATTATAATAACTCAGAATAAAATACCTCAAGTAAAGTATGTTTTCTCTATTCTTTCTTCGACTATTTATCTCTGTCGGTCAGGCTCTTGTTCTGAAAAACCTGTAAACTGTATTAGCTCCATGGTCACTAAATTCCTTTTCCAAGTATTCTGAGGACATCTTGGGTCATTGACTAGAACTTTCAATGTTCAATAATAACAGGTAGCATACAACGCCATCATTTTCAACATCTAATTCTGCCTCGGGTTTATTGTAGTTCCTAACAGTGGGGATCATATCTGTAAAAGGACTTAGGTCTCTTGATCTGGGAGTAGAATTCGTGAAATTCCAACTAATGCCAATGTTCTTCATGTACTATATGGAGAGTGTTAAGAAGATATTCACATTGTAGGAGGGACCAGTGTTAATCCCACATGGGAAATGTGGCCAAAAGCAGTGCATCTCAGTCCTACCCCTGTCCTTGAAGTAGAGGCTTATGTGAAAGTAGGAATTAGATAACAAAATCATTCTTTGTGGCATGGATGAGACCTTTCTTTTTTTTCACTTGACAATGAGGAGGAAGGTAATGTGGGTGGGATCACTGCCCATCTTCCATGTACCTTTTAACAGCAGAGGAAACAGGACACGTGTGAGCAATCCAACTAACAACTGTAGAGAGCCATGAGGTTGCCCCTTAGCCTCCTTTTCTCCAAACTAAACAAACCCCAAGTCCTCAGCTGCTCCACATAGGACATTCCTTTCACCAGCTTTGTTGCCCTCCTCTAGATGCATTCAAGGATCTAAACATCCTCTTAAATTGTAGGACCCACAACTGCACACAGAACTCAAGGTGGGGACGCACCAATGCTGAAGACAGGGGGATAGTCACCTCTTTTGACTATCTGTTGATGCTGTATGATGCAGGATGTGGTTTGCCCTCTTGGCTGCCAGGGCATGCTGCTGGTTCAGAGAGAGCCTGCTGTTGAATAGCACCCCCAGATCCCTTTCTTCAGGGCTGATCTCCAGACACTCCTCTCCCAAGTTACACTTGTGCCTGTCATCACTCCATCTTAGGTGCAGAACCCAGCATTTTGACTTGTTAAATTTCATCCCATTAATCATAATCCAGTTCTCCAATCTATCTATATCCCTCTGCAAGTCTTCCTGTCCCTCAAGAGAGTTAGCAGCACCACCCAGTTTGGTATCATGAGTGAACTAATGGTGTGTTCAACTTCTTCATCCAGATCGCTGATAAATACATTGATCAGCACTGGCCCAGGAATTGAACCCTGAGGAACACTGCTGGTGACTTGCTGCCAGCCAGATGTAGCTCCATTTATTACAACCCTCTGAGCTCTGCCCTTCAGGCAGTTCTTCACCTGGTGCCCCATGAACCTGTTCATCTCACAGTTGGAGAGCTTGTCCGGAAGGATGCTGTGAGGGACAGTATCAAAGACCTTACTAAAATCCAGAAAAACTACATCCACCACCCTCCCTTCATCCTCTAGGCGAGTGACCTTATCATACAGAAGAGTATCACATTAAACAGAACTTTTCCTTTATGAACCCATGTTGACTGTGCCTGCATTATTCTTTAAATGCTTTTCAGTCATACTCAGTATAACCTTTTCCATAATTTTTCCAGGACCTGAGGTTAGGCTAACATGTCTGTAGTTCCATGGGTATTTCCTCATGCCCTTTTTGTAGCCTGGAATAACTTTGGCTAGCTTCCAGTCAGCAGGGACCTTCTGAGACTCCCAAGATGTAGATCAAGGTAGATGACAGAGATGGGTCCTGACATAATATCTGCTAGCTCCTTCAGTACTCTGGGATGAATCCCATCAGCCCTCATGGACTTATGAACATTCATTTGATACAGGTGGTCTCTTATAATTTCAGTGTCCACAAAAGGACAAAAAAAAAAAAGGAAAATCACTATTCCCAACACTCATGGTCCTCTGACTCAGGGGACTGGGCAGCCCGAGGTCTATCAGTATTGTTAAAGACTGAGGCAAAACCTGCATTGAATACCTCCACTTTTTCTTCATTCCTTTTAGCCAGATGACTGTCTTCAACAATTATCGATCCAATGTTTTCTTTAGATCTCACCTTTCTATTAACATACATAGAAAAATCCTTGCTATCTGACACAACACTGGCCGGTTTCAACCCTAATTGAGCTTTGGCCTTTCGTGTCTGCTCCCTGCATATATGAACCACAGCTCTGTAATCTTCCTACACAGCCTGACCTCACTTCCAGAGATCACACAATTTCTTTTCCTCTTGAGTTCCATGAGGAGTTCCCTGTTCAGCCAAGCTGGTCTTCTGCCCTGCTTGCTTGTCATATGACACAGTGGAATTTCCTGCTCCTGTGCTTCTAAAAGGTTTGTATGGTTTAGTAAAAACTGGCCAGCACTCTATGACAGTAATATGGCACGGCCTTCTGTTCTCCTTCAAATCATGGTGACCTTTTCCATAAGATTTACTGTCCTCTGCTACCCTTCAGGTAAAGCCCAGGTGTTGCCTGGCAGTGGTGTTGGACAATGTCAACACTGTGAAAGGGAGCATGCTAGCAACTCAGGAGTAAGAATGAGGGAGACTGTTTAGTTTGCTAAAAAAAGAGATGTGGTTATGCTCTTCTCCAGATAGCTGTGATTGAGTGCTGTAAGCCACTGTTCATCAGACAGTCCCGTCTCTCCAGTCAGAGGTCCCAGAGGAAAGCATAGATATATCTATTCTACACCCTGAGCAGGATGGACCCTGTACAGCTGTTTCTGTATGACAGTAGCACAGGACTTATTCTCAGATTCCTGGTGGAAAGTGGGCCACTCTGTGGAAGGAAGAACAAGATTTAGGGAGCAAAAGAAAGGTGTCAGGTGAGGCAACTGGTTCTATGCTCTAGTGAAGACAGCAGGCTTCTGAAATAGTTGGTCCCTTTTTTGAAGATGTTTGATGCATTTGGCACTAAGAAGTCATGGGAAAAATAGATACATCCCATCAAGATAACGTCTGGAAACCATGTTTCACCAACTTCTGAGACCTCTATGTGCTGGGTTACAATGCCTGGTGCTCTTTCACTCTTCTCTCTGGCTATATTCCCACAATATTTTCCAAGCAGGCTTGACTAGCTCTGCTTTTATTCTGATCTGGCTGAAACTGAGCTAGAGCGCTGTGTTTCTCAGTTTTTTTCCCTCACTTCACAGCACAGTCAGAAAAACACTTCAAAGATGTCACATACATATATATTCCCCCTGAATCTTGCATACATTTCTCTCTTGTGGCTTCATTTAAAAAAAAAAAAAAAGGAAAAAAAGTGTTCTATGGTGCTGTTTCCTGTAGTATGGGACTTTCCTAGAATATCAGTGCTGTGGGTTTTAGCCCCTTCAGGTTGTTTTTTCAGAGCCTGGGTAATTGCTTAGTAGCTGTATGAACTGTGGTTGCCATTATCTTTGCCCTTTGACAGCCCTTGTTTTCAAAAAACATGGTTATTTTAATGCAAGTCCCTGTGCTGTGTATTTAAAGTGATTGAGGTGTGTGTGCTGTATATATGCTAACTGGGCATGGAATGGGGCTTGGTAGGGAACTGGTATGAGGATTACATCCTTCAGGGAGCTTTGCAAGGGGCTTATTTCTGAATCCTAAATAACCTTAAGTGCAGGATAGATGCTGAGCTCCTCAGCTCATGTGAGATTGCAATGCTTCAGAGTAATTGAGATAGCAGGTATTTAAGTAGCTACATGAATTTTGTGGTCAAAACTCCCTTATCTGTGCATTCTCACACACGCCAGCAACTGTAAATCATCCTCTTGGGCTTAGGTGTCTAAATTCCACCTAACATTTGAAAAAGAAAATTCTGTAAGATATTTCCTCTGATCTTCTTCACCGATGATAGCATTATAATTATTAACAGTATTCCTGTTAATTGCAGCAAAAAACACTATCCATCCACCAAACTTCTTGTATCCCAGTGGTGTGGTGATCCTCGAAGCAGAGCTTGGTAAGTTTTGATTCCTCATCTGAAAGTGAAAGAAAATGTTTAAATGAGTTCTTGATAGATAATGGTAGATCTTGATAAAGCAAAACCGCCTTGCTCTCTAGGAGTGTGAGCATTTTATGTAAAATGTAGTTGTTTTCTTCATATATATCTTTGTAGATGTTAAAGAAAGCATCATGTGTTATACAGATCCCAGGCTATTTAAGAAAAAAATATTCTGGTGACCTCCATGCATGGTTTTCCTGTGCTAATTTGTTCCAGGAAAGCCACTTGAATTGGAATGCCGTGTACAGTTTGGGTTTGAAAAAGTTTCTCCGATGAGGATAGAGTGGAAAAGAAACAACAAAGAAAACATAAATGAGAAATTGAATCAGGAAACATGGTAAGAAAGAAAAGAAAAAAAACCCAACACAGTATTCTGATTACTACTAGAGTCAGCAACTGTAAAAATCCTTCTACAATAGCTTTACTGAATACATTTTACTGAAAGAAACTTAGAAGGCTCTGTTCTTCAACATATTAATGTGTATGTCTACAAGCATGTGACAGGCACATGCACTTTGCATACAGAAGCACATGTTGATGGCCATAAAGTCAAGAACTCAAACTTTGTGCACAATCTTAACTCTTCTTTCTAAAGCTTTAATTCATGGACATCTTCAACATGAATGGTGCTTGGTTGCCTGTGCCTGCAGCAGCTGTCTTCAAGTGTTCCTTCTGTTGTGCCTTGCTAGCAACTCACACAATCTGTCTTTGGAAGCTGTCACCGAGTGGGGACTACACCAGAGCAGTAAAACAGTACTGTGGACACTGAAAGGAGTTTGGGTGACTCAAGTGTCGGAGTGTGTTTATTGACTCAGACTTGCAGCACTGAATTTCAGGACACTGAATTTCAGTAGTCTTCCATGGTGAGAATTAACCAGACCCTGCAGAGAATCCATGTGTGGGGGAAAGCTTTCCTGTGACCTGGGGACAACACAAATAGTCACCACTCTTCCCTTTCCTTCCAGTACTTGCCTGTCTCATTCACTTACATGTGTCCAACTTGGGCAAGAAACACTTTGGAGACAACACAGACAAGTGTGCCTTGCATCATTATGCAGCCCTGAGTTGTCTTTAGGGGAAAACTTTACTGTACACTCGGAGAAGAAAAAGACCTGCTGTCACTGCTAAAATCAAGTTCTTAACAGGAGTCATATGGGAAAAAAATAACAAATGATGATACCACACACACACACACAACTCACTCATGAGGTAGACTGGAAACTAGATTTTCCTAAGTTTTGAATGTTTAGCTTTGTAACCTTCTTCTTACCAAGTTTTTAGCTTTTTGCATGCATACAATTTCTGTTTGTTTATTTTTTAAAAACCCAAATGAATAAAACATTCCCAACAGACTTTCAGTACAGGTTGAATCCTTGCCCATGATCACGCCTGTGTATCTTGAGTCAGCAGAGGTAGGGCCATGGAAGATTGTAATTTTGTAGTGGCATGATGTGAGGTGTCTTCAGGACCACCCAGAGATGCCTGTACTTGTGGCTTTCAAAGAGAAATGCTAACACTCAGAAGCCCTGGGTGTTCTCGAGTAGTTGCAGTCACAGATCTGTTCCCCACAACCCTCAGCAGGACCTAAGGGATTCGTCTGTTACCTCCTCATTTCCTATACTTCCATCCCTTATACCTGTTTTACTCTGTTTGCCTATGCTGTCTCTGAACTTTTCACTCCTGTGCAAGTGGCTGTGCTGCTCAGACTTTTTGCCCAGGTGGTCCTCTCCTAGGGCTTCTTTTTGAAGTTTCACTTCCCTGCATTTCTCTGGGGTATTTTTTTACATCTACAATATTATTTGTAATTTTCTAAGAAGTCAAGTCATATTTAAAACTAGGCAAGTGCTTAAGTGTTTTGCTGACTTGATGAATTAAGAATAAACCTTTCAGTCTGCATACCTTTGACGTTAGTATTTTCTTACAATGTAAAAACCAAACGGAAGTGCCAAACCAGAATATTGCTGCTAAAGTTCAAGCTGAATGCTAAGAATTTTCAAGCTCTTTCTTTGTAGTTAAGATATTTGGAGATTGTGTGAATGAACAGCAAAGGTATCATGCAAATATCCTTTTTTTTTTTCTCTTTAGTGTTTATCCAAAAGGTTTAAAGGGGTACACACTTCTTCATGTTGCAAAACTGAAAGAAGTTACCGAATGGGATCTCAGAAGCAACTTCACGTGCTTTGCTGAGAATTTGGTGGGGAATGCCTCCGCTGTGATCCAGCTGAAAAGAAAGCAGAGAGGTAAAACTATCAATGTCTGCTATTGAAAACACATTTTGTTTTACTCACTGCTACAAATTCACTCCCCATTGTTACTGGCTTTTTAGTCAGCTGCAGAAGTTTCCTGAAGCTGAATGGAAAAACTCTGGTTTGTCAGATGTCTTGAAAGGCACATTATTCTTAGGACTACTCAGAAAGACAGGGGTATCTGGGGACTAGATACTAGATATTGCAAGAGGAGAGTAGCAACTCTGAACATTAACAGACAATCTATCTAACTGAAGCAGAGCAGCTGCTGAAAGCAGTAGTATTCCTTGATTTTCATAAGACATTTCTGTTTGTTTCCCCAGTCCTTAGCATGCATGTTTCTGAGAAGTTACCGTAACTGATAGGAATGTGGCAGCCTTTCAGGCAAAGGCCAATACCAGAATCAGTGTGGAAATTAAACCGTTGAACCGTAGTTCACAGTGGAGGTTCATCACTGGAGTGGCACAGGAAGTCTCCAGCAGGGCACTGTGTGCAGCTATGTGTGTGCTGATGTGACTTTTCCATCCCAAGTGATGACTACTTTCAGCCCTTCTGAGTGTACCCCAGACCGTTTTCTCTGCGCCTTGTGTCACAGATTGGCTTTTCATACCATCAAGGAGAAGTCATTCCAAAAAGGTACCCTGATGGTAGACTGAAACTCTGTGTTAAGGTTTGCAGCTAAATGAATAAACTTACATAAAGTTTGCCAGCGGGGCAAGAACAAAGATTGTGAGATGGTTTGCCCCCATTTCTCGACTGAATTTTTCATCTAAGTGTCAAGATTATTTTGGAAGGCCTGAGTTATGATGGGAACTTTTCTTTCTACAGTGTTTCTCTTATATGTACTATGTAGTGCCATTTCTACACTATTTGCATTCCTGTTGTGCACTGCCTTTATTTACCAGCACTGGATTGAAATAGTGCTGATGTACCGAAGTTATCTGGTCCACAACGAAACTACAGGAGGTAAGAAACATTGTGTAATATTAATTTTCTCCATTTTTTTCTACTGCCCTTTGCCACATGGTTAATCTCATGTGAATTAACCGCTTAATTAAATTCTCATAATGACCCTGTTCTCTTTGAGATGATACAAAGGCTGTTAAAGCTGACAAGACGCTCAGTGGATTCAGATGGAAAAAAAGCCAGGCAGTGTGGAGGAAATATCTAACACCAACTGAAATGTCACAGTTAGCCTTTTACAAGATCCCTAATTTACCCATGGAAGATTAAAACAGGAAGCTGAATTCTGGCGGTCAGCTTCGCAGGGAATAATAGAACATCTCCAACATTTTAACCTCATTCTCCTAAAGTGTTCAACAGAACCTGTAGACAAGCATCAAATGTCCTTGAAGAACTAAGTGAAGGACTCTGGAGTCTATTGTATTCTTCACCTGAAGCCAAATAACTCCTGAGAAGAATGAACAAAGGGGAGAAATAAGACGATATAGAGCACTAACTGGGAAGTGTATATTTAGGAAATATTCACAATTCCTTTCTAAATATTCTGTTGACCAGCTTGACATTTACACCAGAGTGATCAGCTTCCGATATTTCAAATCTCCATAGTAGCGTTGCCCTATCATCTTAGCTAAAATGCGCCTCCGACTCAGTAAGCAGTGCAAGAATGTATCAGAAATGTCAATGCCTACTTCAAAGAACTTAACACATAATTGTCTTACATGGGCTGAAAGAAATCTGACAGTATGTGCCCTAGGAAATTTTTCTAAAAATTCTTGAATCTTGATGCAGCTTCAGATAAGGGGTGTTTGAGTCTGCTTTTGTGTTTTCATGTGCATATGTCGATCGTACGAGTGTGAAATAATTGTATCTAGATATCTATAAATACATACACAATAAGACAATTAATTAACAGCCCTTTTGGAAAGTATTTTTGTCAGCCCTAAGGCAGCTGGCAAAAGAGATTTGGGAAATCACTCAAAATTTCCCCTCTATTTGATAACAGTTTGATTCAAGAACCTCTGGAAAGTCCCCTTAGAACTTGCCCTATATGTCAGTAGGACAGAGACAGACTTGCTAAGATTTGTGCACTGAAGTTGAACACACCTCTGGGTTCCACCATGGCAGCCTCTGAGTCCGCTCCCTGAGTCCCATGAACCGCATGCCCACAGAACCATTTGCAGGGTGGGGGCATGGAGTGTGCAGCTGTGCACATTCAGGTAGTTATCTGCCTAAAGTAATGAGCCATAAAACATGTTCTCATCTGCAGGATTATGTCCTCATTTCATGTGGATGCGTTTCAAGTCACCTGAGGTCTGAAGGGGCTTCCTCATAGAGCAGCAAAGCAGTAGCAATGACTTAATTTGGCTGTTTCTTCCTTTCCATCACTTCTTATCCCATGCCTCTTTGCACAGAATCAGAGAACTGCAGAATCCCACAAGGTTGGAAGGGAGTCCTGGGAGTCCCCTGATCTGACACCATGCTCAAAGCAGAGTCAACCTAGGCCGGGATGCTCAGGGCCTTAGAACCATAGAATGGTTTGGGTTGGAAGGGACCTTTAAGATCATCTAGTTCCACCCCCCCTGCCATGGGCAGGGACACCTTGCACTAGACCAGGTTGCTCAGAGCCCCATCCAGTCTGGCCTTGAAGACAGCCAGGGATGGGGCATCCACAACATCTCTGGGCAACCTGTTCTAGTGCCTCACCACCCTCTCTGTGAAGAATTTCTTCCTGATATCTAATCTAACCCTCCCTGATTTCAATTTATACCCATTACCCCTTGTCCTATCACTACAGGCTCTTGTAAAAAGTCCTCTCCTAGTACCCTTGTAGGCCCCCTTCAGATACTGGAAAGCTGCAATGAGGTCCCCCCGGAGCCTCCTCTTCTCCAGGCTGAACAAGCCCAATTCTTGCAGCCTTTCGTCATAGGAGAGGTGCTCCAGCCCTCTGATCATCTTCGTGGCCTCCTCTGGACTCGCTCCAAGTGGTCAATATCCTTCTGATATTGAGGGCTCCACAGCTGGATGCAGCACTCCAGGTGGGGTCTCACCAGAGCAGAGTAGAGGGGCAGAATCACCTCTCTCGACCTGCTGGCCACACTTCTGACCTTGTGGCCTGAGAATCCTCTCTAGACAACATGCTCCAGTGTTTGACCCCACTCCCAGTGCAAACTTTTTCACTAACATGTAATGAGAAATTCCCTTGTTGTGACTCGTGTCTCTTGCTTCCTCTCCTATTACTGTGCACCTCAAAGAAGAGCCTGTCTCCACCATCTCTGTACCCTCCCATTTGGTAGCTGAAGACAGCAATAAGGTCACCTTTACTCTCATGCCACTCTCACCCTTGGGCTTCCTTCTTAGCCAATTCAGATGTATCTCTTAAAAGTCTTACCTTCTTCCACAAGGAGAAAGAAACAGTGCAGAAGCCATGATACTAACTTTTATAGACCATGTGTGCAGTCACTTTGCTTAACTCAGCTATTCTTCATTTCCTATCCTTTGGGCATCTTAAATGTTTGTGCCAAATGTTCCTCAGATTGTAACTCTCCTGTAAGATTCTGGGGAAAAAAAAATCATCGCTTTTACTGTGCATTTGTTTTTAACTTGCTATTGTAATAGTAGTATTATAAAGGAAAACTGATGTATTTATTATTGGTCATTATCTAATAAGATTGCAGTGACCTCTGTGGGTGAAATGAGGAATATCTGGCTTGTAGCACAATTTATTGTAATTTTAAAAATGTTTTCAAAGGAGCTTCAGTGCAGGGTGTAGCTGAACTGAAGTTCAGCTAAACCAATCTAGTGACCCTCTGCCCCACCTTCAAATCCCACACTGGTTCTGCATGCCTGCTGTTGGCAATTTTTTCTTGTGGGCCTGAATTGGCTCAGCTTGGCGGAAAAATAACTCAGTAAAAGACAGTGAGTAGCTAGCAAAGTGAATCAGCTTCCTCTGTTACCACAAGAGCTTCAGCACCAGTAGAAATTTGGGCTGACCGAGGATGTCCTGCTATTCCAAAAGATTTAGGCCTCCAATCGTTCCCACATCATATTTGGCAGTTTCATCAACCTTAGGACACATTGAATGGCATCAAGCAACTACATATGGGGAACCGGACTGAGTCCACTGCACCTTTTGATTTCACCAGAAACTATGTATGTTTTACTTCCTCCTCCCTCAAGTGTAGTTCAAATTTTAATCAGCAAATAGATAAGATGCGTTCTTGCCTTGTAGCTGGGAATGGGATTAACTCAGGTCATCAGTACCAGGGTGTTTCAAAGATGAGAAAAGTTCTTTATGTATTTTTCATCTGCACCTCACAAACACTTTTAATCAGACTGAAATGAAATTCAGGAACTCGTCAGTACTCAGTGTCTGAGCTGATACTTGGATCAGGCTTCGGCTTTGCAACTTGCACCAGTCTGTCCAATTAGAAAAATAACAGTGTATGAAATACAGAACATCTTTTGCAAGAAGCTAATATGTAAGATAATTGCTCCTTTGAAATTCACCTTATTTTCAAAGTGAGTTGTGCACTGATGAGTGTTTTTGGACTCATCATTTGAGCAAATGAGAAAAGATTGAGAATCATTCCCTACAGCATGGATTTTGCCTAGAAGGGGACAGATCTTCCACTGATGCAAACTGGACCATGTTTATGAAAATGCAGAAACTGCCTGATTTAAACCTCCTTGTACCTCTGTAACTTCCTCATTTGCTTTGGTAGTGTATGTCTACAAAACTTGCAAGACAGTGAGAAGTAAGGGTTGACTTTGTATAGCTGGATGGCTGTACTTCATGAACAGGTGATAACTTTAGGCTTCTGTTTTACCTAATTAAATAGAAATAAATAGAAACTGAGCATTAAGAAGCTGAATGCTTCAAGCAGACTTGTTAATCTATAGTGTTATTTATTTACTTTAGATGGCAAAGAATTTGATGCATTTGTATCCTATGCAAAACTAAACTCTTCTGAAAGTGACTCCACTTTAATTAGTGAGGAAAAATTTGCCCTGGAGCTTCTTCCAGATATGCTGGAAAATAAATATGGATACAAGTTATGCATTCTTGAAAGAGATATTCTTCCAGGAGGAGGTAAGTTCCCCATGGATGGTAGGAAATCTTTAGTTCTTTATAGAATTGTTTTTTGTTTTCCACAAAACCTTAAGCAGCAGATCAGCAAATGGTATGGTTTGGTACTCGAGTTTCTGCTCAAATCTCATCATGTTTTGATCTTTATATCTGACCCCTGCACCTAAGAAATACGTATGTTTAAGTGTGGCTGCTGGGGCCTGCTAGGCTGAGACAATGCTTCTTGTCCAAGAATTTCTTTGCAAGCAGACTCCATTTCTGAAAAGAAGACCCTAAATATTTCAGTAGTCACTTTCTGAGCAACTTGTCAGTGCTACCTGCAGTAGTTAGAAAGCCCTCAGTACCTCTGCCTGGGAGAGACAAAGACAAGTCCAAGTGTCCCTTGAGACCCTGCTTGAGCACCAACAAAGTGTGTTGAGGTCTCAGCTGTGCCCTCCACCTCCTGAGCAGCAAGTTGTGTTCTCCAGGCTGCATAAGAATGGCTGTGGTACCCTCTGATAGCAAACATATTTCTAGGGGTTATGTGATGCTCAGCGTCCCTAGGTTTGGTTTTCCTTACTTCTGGGTTTTAGCTGTTTATAAAGGAACTGATGAGATAAAGAGTCCGTTACAGAATGCAATAACAATCACCACTTCTTCTCCAGCATACACAGATGAAGTTGTTACAGCTATTAAACAAAGCAGAAGAGCAATAATTATTTTGAGCCCAGCCTACGTTAGTGGACCAAGCATCTTTGAACTGCAGGCAGCAGTGAACTGTGCATTGGAAGACAAAAAGATCAAACTGGTATTAATAAAATTCCAAGCTTTTCAGGAGCCAGAGGCTTTGCCACCAGTAGTGAAGAAAGCTCTTCGGATTTTACCCGTTGTTACCTGGAAGTCTTCTATTTCTGCTGCTTCAAACAATAAGTTCTGGAAATACATGCATTACCACATGCCAGTGAAAACTACTAAGATGCTGGGAAACTGCAGCCCAAAGGGCTTTTTCCAAAGGTTATTCAGTCTGGTATATCGAAATTTCAGCAGAAATTTCACAGAGAGATGGCAACAGGCTCAGGAATGGTGACTGAATGGTGAATGATTGTAAAAGACCTTTTCTACATCTGCTGACCACCGTGGACTGTCACTGCAGTCAGCAATAGTTCACTGCAAAACAGTGAGAAGGTCTGCAGCGTGACAGTGCTGCAGCCCACAGTAAAACTAAGTAGCACTGCACACAACTGCAAATGTGAGCTATCTTTCATAAATTATTATTTACTTATTATTGATATTATATTTATTATACTATTTTGCTATGATGTTGAGACATATATATGAATGTTTTGTTCTTCTGTATTTCTTCTGGAATATTTTTATACTTGTTTTCTAGAAAAAGATTAAAAAAGGGAACTCCAGGGGAAGCTTGCAGTTTAATTTTCCTGTGCCATCAAGTGGGACAAATCCAGACACCAGACTAAATGAGTTACCTCCTCTGGTGGGAGTACCGAGGAAGAAAAACCCTGTGACACTGCCACAACTTGGTATGCCAAAGGGGTTGAGGAAAGAAGGAACACTGTGTCAGGGCTGATCCCAGGCATCTTGTTCCTTCCTGCAATGGGAGAAAGCATTCCTATCAGTTGTGAAGCGTTTCACACTCGGAAACATCTGCACACTGCTGATCCTGTCTGGTGCTGGTCACTCATGGGTCCCACTGAATCTCTCAGTATTATCGATGCATCGTGGTTGTCAATCAAAGCCCTGGTTGCCACAGCTAGTAGACTTCCAGGTACTCTGAAGTCCTTCCCTTGCATCCCTCTGGCTGCTGATATTCCAGAGTTTGTATGACTTACCCTCAAGGCAGTTTGCAGTCTGTGTGTGCACAGCTGTAGCTAAGTCAAAGACAATATTTAGTGTTAAGAAAATCTGAACAGGAGAGCCACTGATCTGGTGTTCTGCTGACCTCATTTGGCCTTCAAGTCAACAAATCCTTGTTTTATAATGCCTAATTGATTATCTCATCTGCCTGATTCCTTGTTGGAAAGGGACTTCAAGAAATACTGCTGATAACAAGACCGTTATACTGGAAAAAAGAACCACTCTGCCGAGCAGGCTGAGCATTATCCACCTGGTTTTGTACTGGGTTCAAAGCCTTCAGTGAGACGAATGGTGGGTGTGCTGTGGGGCAGAAGATAGTGCCTCATGTGAAAACAGAATATCAAACACCTGTGCCAAAGAAAATTTTAACACTGCAGTTGCACCTGCATTGGGGTTTTAGTTAGGAGGGGTGTTAGTTCAGACCATGATAAGCTTTTGAAGCAAATTTCCCAATTGTCACCACTTGCTGCCTTTTGCTTTGCACTGCAGAGCATCTCAGAGCGCACACGCTGGATCACTAATGTAGAGGTAACCCGACAGCCTGTGAGGTTCAGCATTGCTTTCCAACAAAACCAGATCAGTGGTTAATTTGAGTAATTTGTCAGTAAATTAAATTTAGTCACTTCTAATGTATGTAATACAGGCTTTAGCAGTTTCTGTTCAACATTACTATGTTTGCACACTTTATTATCCTAACACTAAACATGATAGTTCTTTGTGGATGACAGAATAGGCTGACCTTTTAAAAATTACTGGTCAGTGTCTCGTTGGAGGATGATAATTTGGTTGTCCTTGCTGGTATGAATAAAAGAAATGTTATGTACAAGACAACTCAACATCTGGTTTTAGGCATGTGATCTGACTCAGACCTTCTTCTTTCTATTACCATAATGTGTATAAATTTGCAGACATGCATTGAAGAGAGCTGCCGCATTTCCGAATGAGAAGGCAGTGTGTGGAGTCCTCCACCAGATGTCCCTGCCGTGAGCCCTGTAGAGCCCATTTATTGACACACCTGGTAGTTTTGTTCCCAGGTGAGACAGGACCAGTGACCCGTGCCAAGTGTGGTACCTGAGGTGCCAGTTGCGCTGGGGAGGCAGACGGGGAGTGAGGGCAGGAGAGGAAGGTATGGAGCAGGCTCTCCTGCCTGCTCAGGGTGTCACCGTCTCTCCCACCTGATGCTATTTATTCGTGCTGCGCTTGCTGCCTGAATGGTGCATGTTGCAGAGCTTGGGTTTGGTGTTTTTTTTTTTTTTTGATAGTGGGAGAAAAATGACAGTGCCTGGATAAATAATGTAGTTGGAAAGGGCTTTATTCCTTAACAGGGTGATGCTGTGACCAGGGCTTATCTGGGTTGGAGGAACCTGCAGAACCGGTATCTTCATAGAAACTCCAGGTCTGTCTGTAACACAAGGAACAGGACAGGCACATTAGGGCTTTTAAAATGACCTCTAATAGGCAAATGAAGCAGCCCTGAGGAAGAAGCAGCCGTGGCTATGACCAGTGTGAATCGACGGGAGTGAGTGTTGGATACCTTCATGCATACTATATGCTGTCTCTGTAATAAAGTAGTCACAGCCCCAGACATGGGGTCTCCCACATGTGCATATGTAAAGCTTTTGAACTGGTTGCTGTCGCTGTCGAGTCTGGCGTGCTGTTCCACTGCTGCTGATTTGGATGAGCCCAACCCGAGCAAGAGTTCCTTGCCTCACGATGAACCTGATCACGAGGGTGCTGTTGGGTCTTCACAAGATATGACGATACACATTTTCACAGTGGACTACGACTATGTGCAAATTCCCTATGAAGTTACTCTTTGGATTCTGCTTGCCTCTCTTGCAAAAATAGGTAAGTAGAAAATGAGATCTAGGGTCCTCTTACTTTGTCAAAAAATTTAAAATGTACCATGTAATCAAGTATCTTTCATGCGTTTTTGTAGCTGGCACTGCTTTTATAGGTCCTGTTCTCAAAAGAACAGGTATTTTCATTACCATGACAATGGCAAAATTTCACCCCTGAGTGTTTCCAACTTACTCAAGAAAACGTATGACCTCTAACCCTCATGCCTCTTGGGTTGTCCATGCTAGTGAGGTAGCAATGGAGCTCGCCTACACAGTGCTGTCGATCCCTTTCTTTAGTGTTTAAACATCACAATATATCAGAATTTACAACCTGCCATAGCTGTGGAAATAAGTAGCGCCAGGCTGAGCCTTCAAGCGTATTGAATTTGTGGGAGGAAAGTGAGAAGAAATCTTGCATGGTGCGAATAACAGGCAACATTTCCCTAAGAGTCTTTGTTTTGTATGTTTGTTGTTTAAAGTTGCTCAGAAATTAGTATGACAGGAGAGATACTGAGTCTAAGAGGGTGTAGGTCATGAGTAGCGCAAGTGCCTTTTGAATACATACTGACACATCTAGCTTCTATTAGAGCTTCATGAAGCTATCTGAAGACAGACAGCTCATGGAGAAGTAGACACTGCAATTAACATAGCAAAAATTGCTCACAATGTGTCTAACACGTTTGTGTGGCTGGGCTCAAATTATTCTGACCATTCAGAATTAATGCAGCGATAGCAAATAAATGAAGAAGATGGTAATATTTTGAAGAGCTGCACACTTCTGCTCTCCCTGCCCTTTTGACCTTCCATGGAATTTTCAAACATTCCTATAGAATAGACCGGTAGTTGGGATTGATGATTCTGGAGGTTGCCTGAAGATAAACGTTTTTCATGTCATAGTCACACAATTGCCTAAGATTGTTACAACTGACCATGATTTTCCAGTTTCATAATAGCTGATGATCAAAATCCAAGTCCTATAAAGAAATTCTTCACTGTTAAAAGAATAATAAAAAAGTTTCACAGATCAAGTTTGTTGTTATCGCACCAGCATAGTATGAGCAGTGAGCATATTACCAATTTCTTTATTTCATCCATAAAAGTACAGGACTTGCCATATGACACATTTACTCTATACTCTTGTTTTGACTAAGAAATAGACAGTTTAGAAGAACTATATGATGCCTCCCAAGCAGACCTGTTCCTTAGATGGGAGTTTTCTAATAATATTTTTGATGAAAAATGTGGAACTGCTGACTTCAAATCTACTTGGAAGAGTCTTAAATATATAGTTACTCAGGGAAGAAGATTTCCAAACTGTTAAACATCTTCAGTGTTTTATTCAAGCATTATTTTCTTTCTGGATTTAATATTTCAGGATGGGAAGAATTTCTGAGTTCTTGAAAGGAAAACCAATCCCTTTGTTCTGTAAAAGTGACAAAAAACTTAAACATGCTTTTTAATTAAAAAAGATGATTAGTAGAGTTATGATCATAACATGCTTTTTTTGTAAAAACAAATAGTTTACTAAATGAATGATTTAAAATTTCATAAAAAATATTTTTCTTTACATTTGAACATTGGTAATTCAAGGATCACTGAAATGTAGTCATGTCATTAGCTGCTAGAGTCATGGGATGAAGGTTGACTGTTCTTCCGGCATGGAAACACAGCCGCTGGATGTATAGGTTTCTTAGTCTGCATCATTCTCATTCTTGTAAATTCTGAACAATTCCTCACATTTCTCATTGAGGCACCTCTCATTCGCGATATGATTACACAGTTCCTGTAACAGCGACAAGATGAACCATTGCTAGACATTGTCTGAGTATTGGTATCAGTATTCGTGTCAAGTGGGAAGATTTATGTGAACACACTTGCAGTAGCAGCACATCAAGGTGGGCAGGAGGAGATGCACACCCACAACATCCACACGGCAAGTGTAGCCTTTTCTCTGTAAAACACCTTGGCTACATCTGTGCTTGTAAACTAACGAGCACCTTGTCAGGAAGCTGTGAGTGACTGTCCGTAGTGCATCCGTGTTGGCGTGCCCCTCCTCAGCTCTGGCCCATGCTGACAAGCCTTCTCCCAGGCAGTGCCCGGGCAGGCTGTGGGCCAGGGTCTGTTCCCACTGGCAGTTTGGATGCGACCACTTCTTGCTGGGGTAGGGAAGAGAATTTGGCTGTATGGATGCAAGCTGAACCTTCCTGCTTGGAAAAGTGTTTGGCCTGTTTAATTTGCTGGTGTACACTCAACCTGTATTCCAGTGAGGGAAAAAAAATCCATTAGGATGCATTATTTTCTCAGCTATTTGATGTCTGCTGGCAGTTCTTTCACTTCTGCTGAAAACACCATTTTTGTTTCAGTAAACTAACTCATAAGGTTATTTACAAAATGTTGTTTACATTATGTAGGGACAACAGTTTTCCCAGAAAAGAAAGGTTAATCAGCTTGCACAAAGCCTTATGTCGCTGTGGCTTGCCTCCTGCTGGTACCTGAGCTGCTTTGGGTATTTTGGTATTCGTGAATAGTCACTCCCTCAGTCTGTGGATCACCTGGACTCTGTGCAGTTCTTAGAGGAGTGCTGGAAGTTGACAGAGCTGAGCAGAGTGTGGCATAGGAGCCTCTCCCTGCTCCCGTGGGCTTCTCCAGATCCCTGATTGGCCCAAATCCAGCGGGAACCATGCAGCCAGGGACCCTCCTCCACAAGGAGAGGAGGTGCTCTCTCTCTTTGAGATGCAAGGACATACTGTGCCTCAGAGGTTTGGCAGTAGAAGTTGTGTAGCAACATCTTTCCCAATAGTGAAGCACCTTTTCAAAGAGCTTCCTGCATTCCTAGAAGTGGAGCGTAGACGCAGACACACTTGCTCAGAAATCGAGAGCTGGGAAGGGGGAAGAGAAGTGATTCATTCCCAAACGCTTTCCCTGCTATAGTCCATGAATGTCTCATTTGGAAAGGAACAGTATTGCTTGTGTATTTACTTTCATAATCCTAAAACCAGAACCTGTCGGTCTGAAGGCAAAGTGTCCAAAGGCAAGCAAAACATCTGTCTGACGTCAGTTTAATGTAATCTGTAATAACACCCCAATGTTTTATTCAAGGTTTCCATCTCTATCACCGATTACCAAGACTCATGCCTGAAAGCTGCATCCTGATTGCCATTGGAGCACTAGTAGGAGCGATCATCTTTGTTTCTGATCACAAGTCTCCACCAGTGATGAACACAAGTATTTACTTCTTGTATCTCCTTCCACCCATTGTCCTGGAGCAGGGCTATTTCATGCCAACTCGCCCATTTTTTGAAAACTTTGGGTCCATCCTGTGGTGGTCTGTGCTGGGATCTCTGTTAAACTCGTTTGGGATTGGCCTCTCCCTCTATGGAGTCTGCCAGATCGAAGCCTTTGGCCTGACCGACCTGAACCTGCTGCAGAACCTGCTCTTCGGCAGCATGATTTCAGCTGTGGATCCTGTGGCAGCTCTGGTAGTTTTTGAAGAAGCCTCTGTTAATGAGCAGCTTTACATGATGATCTTTGGAGAGTCGTTGCTAAATGATGGCATAACTGTGGTGAGTTTCTTTTTATTCCTGCCCTTCCCCTCTTTGGGCTCTTGTGGCTTGTGAGGTTATTGGGCACCGGACAAGAGCAGCTCTAAGGAGATCCGAGATACATTATTTTTTTTATGCATACTCCACTCCATTACACACAAGTCATTTTAATATATATAAAGATTACATCTTGTAGTAAGTCTTCAAAAAACATAGTGGTTTAGAGCTGCTGGAGAAGGGAAGCATATACATGCTCATTAGACATCATCTTGCATCCACTAAAGTGAATGGATAAGCTACAGCTGATTTTGCTGGTAGGATCAGTGTAAGACCTGGGAACATTCTGGACACTGTGCAAGCAAATAAACAGAAAATTGTACTGCTGCTTAAAGGCTGATGGCAGCAGGGGTAGCAATACAGAATAGCCTCCCTTGACACATGCCTTAGACAGCCCTTTGCAAAAAATTTAAAAAAAGCAAGGCAGATGTGGACAACATTAGTTCTCATTAGTTCTACTTGAACTTGGATCAACCTGAAATTCTAGCTGTAAATCACAATTGACAAAACCTCTTAGAACACGCACATTTTTCAAGGAAGATATTTCAAACAGGAAATTCATTGTTCAGAAACCAACAGGACTGCTCATGTGCTGGAAGTTAACTGCAGGTTAAGGAGTTTTGCTAGATAAGATCTCTACAAAATTTAAATCACAGGAATCTAAAACACATAAAAACTATTCAAATACTGTTATAAACGAGGTACAGCACAAGCTGGACTTGTAAAATCTGTACAGAGTTCATCACTGAAAGGCTTCATGGGAGAAGCGCAGCTTATGAGTAATGCGAAAAGGAAAACGAATTTAGTAATTTCTTGCAGCCACAGCCTATGGATCATAAATCATTCCTCTTGGTGAATCAGGGACACATGGCTGATATAGAACTACTTACTTCACATGCAAAGTGCTTCTGTGTTATAGTTGCAATAAAGAAGTCCCCAGTGCATCTATCAGTTCCACTTATCGTTTTGGTTCCTTCAAGTACAGGCCTCAAAAAATAGTATCTCTGCCTCACTCTACAAGAGCTTGTTTTGTCCTGTGTTTTTGGACTGGCTCTCTACCCTGCTTCCCCTTTGTTCCCGGCTACTATTTATAATGTGGAGTAGTACCAATTGATGATGATGTTACATGACCTTTCAGTCAGGATCCTGTCAACGCATAAATGTGTCGTGACAGAATGCCTTTAAACCCAGCCATATTAAGGCGTTCCTCAGCAGCATTTGGTGTCTTAGCAAAAGAGAGAAAAGGGCTGTACACAGGGTTTGTTGGCTACAGCACTGGGTTCCCTCTGCCCCACATGTCCGCATCCTCGGGGGTCTTCTCACAGCACCCGTGTTGCAGTCAGCTCCTGATGATGCATCTCTGTATCACCCACCTCTCACCCACTTTCTGGATGTCCATGTTTCCAAATTCTCTACATGGCTTCATATAAAAGAAAAGTGAAACTTTCAAATGACTCTGACCTGGATGGAGCCCAATAAGTGACTTTCTCCTCTCTGATACCTCACTTGCTTTTACAAAGTCTTTAAAACTCTTTACCTCAGGTGTCTTATCTTACCATTTCCTCCTCGCTTCTCTCTTAACAGTATCCTTTGATTTATCTTTATGTATTTAAAAATATATTATTACCAAGATATATTAGGCATACACCTTTCTCTAATGTTTAAATACAAATATCCCCTAGTTCTCTCCAGCCTGCTTATCAGCTAGAACATTTTTTTCCCCAGCAGGAAAAACCGGTATGAATTCTGCTGAACTTGTGGGTTGTATTTGAGGCAAGAATTTAATTCATTTATTTAATTCAACATAGTGGTCTAAAAAAAAACCCCAACCAACCAATCACAACAAAAAAACCCAATGCAAAATAACAGACTGTGGAATTAGAAGGGTGATTTAGGAGTTATGCCTTTGACTTAAGGGACTAGGACAAAAGTGGATAATTTACCCTTTTTACCCATTTGTATGTTTTCACATTCCCCTCAGTAGGACCACATCCACGAATGGAACAAAAAGGGTCCAGGTCCTGTTAATTGCTTCTTTTCCCAGTTGCTTCCTAAGGGACTGTTAGCATCAGAATAGCACAGACAGCAGCAGGACTGATCCTATTATTCATCATATATTAGCAAAGTTTCAGAGCCCTGTTCAAAACAGTGGTGTTGGTAGTGCAGACTTCATTTGAACGTGAACACAGGTGGAGGACCCTGGTGTTGCTGCAAAGTGTTTCAGGACTTGAATTAACTTCTCTGATGACTCTGACAAAGGCTTTGACCACTGGGATGTATGAGTGCTATAAAGGAGGATGGGGATATTCTCTGGTCTTGCTGTTGAAGTTGACCCACTGTGTTTAAAGTAAAAATAAATGCACATGGCCTGGAAGAGTTATCAGGATGGAAAGAGAGAGTTGTCAAGGCGGCCTCTGTTGGTGGTTAAGGCAGCCACTTGAAAAACTTTTTTTCCAACGCTTATGATGTGGACGGTATACGCAATGTTTGTGTCTTATAGTCAGCTGGAGCAGAGACCAATCCCCGGGGAGGTCCCCTATGAGTGACAGCATCACATTCTCTCTTCCTCTCCCTGGCACTAACAGCCAAATAGTGGTACACCACTATGCGGTAATGTACCCTCCAAAAAACCCAAAGCATGACATTCTCGGAGTTGTTAAATGAGGCCGGCTATCTATCCATCCCTTCTTTTTGGGTGAACAAAGGCATCCTAAGCTGATTCAGGCTTTCCTACCATATAAGGGATTACGGTCCTCCATTTACAGGGAGAAACGCTGCAATGTAACTTAGCTGAGCAGCAGTTACATGCATGGTGTGCAGTGCAGAACATTGTACAGAGCAGTTTATTCCCACAGAGCATGTTACAAAAAACTGGAAATTATGTCATATTTCCATAGTTTCCATTTGTATTCCAAGTAAAGAATCACAAGTCTGAGGGAGAGGTTCAAGTCAGCAAGGAAGAGGGAACAAGACAACAGACTTTACAGTTAAATACTGTATGGCAAGTACACTAAGGTTTACTTACTGTGGAGACATGAACTCTCTTCCTTATCTGACACCAGAGACTAATTTCATACATAGTCATGAGGAAAAAAATCAGCTTTGAGTATTTTCTCACATGAAACATTTTGTCGTGCTTTGTCTGTCCCCCCAAAATATTGGAAATGAACCTCCTGGAGAACAGGCTGTGTGACAGCTCAAGGTCATATGTTCCCAGCAGCAATTTAAGATTAGATAGTAGCTGGGGAATAATTATTATCCTAATAAGCTTGACTCTTCTACCTGCAAATCTCTCTTTCAATCTTCTTAATAGCCTTCTGAAATTAACCCTATGAAGAAGAAAGGCCAACAAAACCCCAGATATGGCAAAATATTTTGTTCTGTTCTGTGGTTTTGAACTAAGGCTTTACTGCAACAGCTACGGAGAGTTAGTGTATTTAGATGTTCCCTGAATTCCCTTGAAAACCAAAAGGTGTCTTTCATGTGTTACACATTCCCTGTAAGCAGATCTAACAGGACGTAATGTTCACCAAGTGTCAGCAACCTCTAAGACCATTTTATTACTACGCCACTCATTACTGTGGAAACCTTATACTAGTTCCTAAAAGATGGATGAAAGTTGAATATACCGCAGTTTGTCATCATGAATTTCTGCAGAAAATAAATCATTGTGAATAGAAGTATGGTAAGCTTATCTGCTGTAAACTAAATTAAATTATCTTTACAGACCAAATTATATAATGTAGCACATTCAGTCTTTCTCCTAATCTGACATTGTTTTCTTTTTCATTTTGTCATTTCAAGCTTCCTGCTCAAAATGTAAGTGTGAAAGGTCTTTAGGCCATTTAGAGTGCCACAGCTTTTGGTTCCCACTTTGAGATTCACACAGACTTCCTGGGAAGGAGGTTAAATGTCATCAAACCCAAAACATGAGGATAGAGAGGCTGTATTTGTCTAGGTAGGGACAATATGAAACTGAGGCTACCATTTTCCCTTCACTTCCATTCCCTTCCCTCTCCTGCTTCCTCTCCCATTCCCAGTGATGTTTCATGATTTTTATGCATCGAGTACTATTGAAAAACATTTAACACTATCTAATGAATTGTGCCCAGTCTACTGATTACACAGACAATGAAATTTAAGTGCAAAGTGTGATTCTTAGTCTGCCCTGATGCATCCTGAGTCAAAAAGATAATGTGTCGGGGGAAGCCTTAGGTTGGTAAGGTACCCATCTGATCTTTCAACATCTGCTACAAAGACCAACAATTAAGTTTGCCTTTAGAAAACAAAAAAGCATTAGTAGTTTCCTGTTACTTCAATTGCGTTTGATCCCTCAGAGTTTTACTACATAACCATCTGCCCTTTCTGGGTTTTTTCCACTGTTTTTCAGGACACTTAACAGACCTTTCATTCTGGGACTTGTTAAGAGCCAGCTGAGGTTTCACCTGTTGCTTTGCTAAGCTGTCTATAGCAATTTCAGGCATATATATATGCACATACACACACACACACAAAATGAATAAGCCTGCCAGGTTTGAGAAAGACACCTGATGGCTGTCTCCTTATTTTCACATGCAGGTGTTATATAACATATTCATCGCCTTCACCCAGATGCACAGGTATGAAGAGATTGAATCCATCGATGTCTTTGCTGGCTTTGCTCGCTTCTTCGTGGTGGGGTTGGGTGGCGTCTTGTTTGGCATCGTCTTTGGATTTGTTTCAGCGTTCATGACTCGTTTCACCCACAACGTTTCGGCTATCGAACCGCTGCTGGTCTTCATGTTCAGCTACCTGTCCTACCTATCCGCTGAAACCCTTTACATCTCAGGCATTTTGGCGTGAGTATCCCTTATGGCTTTTTGGAAGCCCTCTTGAGGGAAGGGGCATTGTTTTGAGGAGGTGCTTTGGTCAAGGATGGTACAATACAGGCATTTTCAGTCTCTGGCCAAGAGATCTGCAGTGAATAGCTCCTAAGGGGTCTGTAAAGTGCAGTGGTAGCTAGGAAAAGCAAACTCACAGTCAGTGGAGGCATCAATGTGCTACTGAGGAGTGGATATCTGTTAGGAAAGTTTTTTAGATTTTTGACCACTGGAAAAAACACTGCAAGCTGTGAGTAAAACGGCTAGTGCTGCCATCATCTGGCTGCTGCCTCTGGCAAAATCAGCTGAATGAAATGATTTGATAATAGATTAGGTATCTGCATTTATAAGCTCTATCTATTAGTACTGAGCAGCATCACCATCAGATTGCGATGGGATAAAATGTAATGAGTACAGAAAACAAACAAACAAAATGTCCAGGTTCTTGCTTTTGTACATAGTTGTGAACATCAGCCCTAACGTAATTTACTGAAATTACATTACATTTGAACAGCATCACTAGAACTGAAACTGGGCAAAACCTGGCAAGCAAGAACATCAAGCATCTATGTGCACATAGTGCATATGCTTATATGCATACGTATACTCACGTATATGGATTTTGACAATCATACTTCGATGTGATCAGGATAACTTGTTACTGCTGTAATGCTGGGGACTGTTTCCTTAAAGTGCTGTGATGGCGTGGGTGCCCACTGCAGACAGAAAGCTGGCAGGTCTATCGGCTGCAGTAAACACAGAGAGGGTGAGTAAGAGAGCGCTGCAGGAAGGAAAGAAGACAGCGGCAGGAAAGGAGTCGGAAGAGAAAGGAAGGAATAGGGGTGAAGCTGAGAGACTTTATAAGAAAACTGCTGGTAGGTGAATTTGAAAGATACCACACCAAACAGCCGTGTAAAGAAATGGGAAGCTGGTGGTGGTGGATGCTCCATCTATTGCTGCTGGCTGCTGCAGGCTCAGTGCCCAGCGGGTGGGTGGCAGCAGCCTGCATGGCCGGTGTTGGCTCTGAGATTGCATGCCGGCAGGCAGGGGGTCTTGCAGGCCCTGGTGCTGCAGAAAGGAGTTCCCTTTACTGAAGACAAACTGATTTGAACCTAATAAATACAAGTATGTGCCTGTTGATGTCCAAACAGGTGCATTTACTAACATCTACTTGTCAAACCCTGATTTGTTCAGCTTCAGAGAAGTGGCTTTGTAAAATACCCTTTGCAGGATGGCCCTGGGAAGCAATATTTGAATATTTAAACACATCAAATAAGTACTTAGACAGGAGATATGTTTTTCTGAGCAATTAGACAAAGGAGATGAATCCTGTACTATTTTTTGCGTAGCCAACCCATTTGCTCTGACTGAGGTGACTGGACACTTCAGTTGAGCAAGGTTAGGTCTACTATGTAGAGAGCACTAATATCATATCGACCCTTCCCTACCTGCACTGCCTAAAATACTGCTTCCCTGCCTATTCATTACACTAGACTACGTAGCTCTTTATTTCCCTTGCTTTTCACTTTCATTAGGGCGTTGAAATTATTAGTAATAAAAGAATGTTAATATAATTGGGATTTACTGTTCTTACTGCTTCATTAAGGAAATTATTGGTTGTTTTAGGGATGGGAACTTATTGTCACCCTTCTGAATTATTGAGAAATTCATTCATTTTTCACTTGGATCATGGAAGTCTATTATGCATGTGTATCTGAAAGTCAACAGTATTAAACATTAATGCCTAATGGGCTTGTTTTAGAGTGTCCTTGGATCTGCTAAATGTCTCAGCTCCATTGGAATACCCTTGAGATTTCCTCAGTGGAAATTAAATGAGCAGAAACTAGATGAAGGGTTATTTAATGAGCGATAAGCATTCTCTGAATTCACAAGTTTTGAATAATATAATCACAAGAAGACCCCCCAAGATTAAAATAATGCCATTAGAAACAATATAGATGATGAACTATGTTACTAGCATAGCATTCAATCTGTCTATTCACCTATGACTGTGGAAAATGAAGGGAGGAAGAGGAAACCCCCTCAGTAGGGCTGCTTGAAGACTACTGCTCCATATGATTATCAGTGTCTGTGCTGGATGGCTGCTGATGCCTCAGCAGCAGGCTCTAGTCTTCATTAACTTCAAAGAGGTGGAAAACATCTCTTTGCTTCCTTAGGCACATTCCCCGAGTAACTAAAAGGGAGGAAGGACACGTCTGCAGGACAACTCAATTTCCCGCTGCTGTATGGCAAGGGGCTGCTGTGGGTGGGGAGTCACTGCAGCTGACCCTGGCTGCAGGGAGCTGCCAGGAGCTTTGGCCCCAGCACAGGACTACCCCCATGTTCTCCTACCACCACCTCAAAGGAGTTCACGAAGGGGCAGGTTATGTCCCTCTAACTGATCTGTCCATAGGCTGGTACAAAATTGACTTGTCCTTTGTTTGAGACTCAAATATTTGGTGCTGGGTGGCTGCGTGTTAGGCATTCAGGATCAAATGGACTTTGAACTGGAATGCGATACCTTCACTTCCTTGCCATGAAGGCCGACTGGTTGGCTTCCTTTTTCCTGTATGCAGGATGGATTCATGACACTGAATGAAGATGTTTTATCTAATGAAATAGCTAACACCATTACTGAAAAAATAAAAAGCTTCTTGATATTAGGAAGGTTGGAGGCTGGTGAAAGAGAGTGCAGGCAGTGAAGGTTGAGGTTGTTCTTAAATGAAAAGAAAAACAGGTTGTGGCTGATATCTGGTGTTTTGCCTGGTGCAGGATGACAGCATGTGCCGTGACGATGAAAAAATATGTGGAGGAGAATGTTTCCCAGAATTCCTATACCACAATAAAATATTTCATGAAGATGCTGAGCAGCGTCAGTGAGACCCTGATTTTCGTGTTCATGGGAGTGTCTACAGTGGGGAAAAACCATGAGTGGAACTGGGCCTTCATTTGCTTCACTCTGCTCTTCTGCCTCGTTTGGCGGACTCTAAGTAAGTCGGCTTTGGGGGACAAGCTGCTCTCCATCTCTGAGAGAAACCCTTTGGTGCAAAGGTATGTTAGAGAAGTCGGTGCAGGCTGGTCTAACTGGTTTAACAGTGAATTAATTAGGGTTATTTTACTGACTAGTTAATTTCACAAATTTACACATGGAGAAATAAGGGGGAAAACCCCCAAAAGAATCTGAATGCCAGTCTTCAAGCATAGACTTTATGATTAGGTAAGAATGGAATATTTTAAGAAAAATTAAAATATTACCATGGTTATGCCTATGTAGATGCCGATATCTTAGGTAACTATATGCCCTTGAGTAAATGGGCTTCATAATGATTTCACTGCACATTGTAATTAACTTACTAATTAGATAATGGACATCACCACACTTCTGGAGCTATAACACTACAGGTCCTGGGTCAGGAGTGCCAGAGGCATTGAAAAAGAAGAAAGGTGAAAATTACCACTGATAACTGACCAGGGACTCTATTTCTTTCCTTATATCACATCTAGGCCAACTATGCTATGCTACTGCTCCTCACATGACAATTCTGAAGTTTTAAACTGCTAGAAAAGAGTTATTATTTGAAATTACTCCATTTCTACACACAGTATCTCCCCCATTCCTGAAAAGGTCTTCTACTCCCTAGTCTGTGAGACTGGGATTCCTCCAGCATGGGCAGAGTAGTTTATAAATGATGCCACACAAGCTGTGGAACACAATTTTTTATCTTCTCCTAATATCCAGGATGAGTTGACAATAATGTTGAAAAAGGAGAAGCAGTAAGAAGGCTGGTGGTGTTCTGGAGGTGGTAGCAGTCCTGGCAGACTTCTCCTACAAGCTGCTTTGCCATTTTACTGCAACCAAGGCAGCAGAGAGCCAAGATATCGCCATCTTCTCCCTCATCTACTAGTACTGTCCAGCCAAACACTCTAGCTGACATAAGAAGGAATGGGACAGACCAACCCTCTAGTGCTGTCTTCAGCAGAGCCTTCTGGAGATGCTAATAAGGGAAGACTTCCAAGCCTGGCTACTTTCTGTGCTCTGGTCACCTTCTACTTCCTCAGCATCTACAGTCACTGTGTTAGGGATGCGAGAGGGTACACTCCTTGCCAGTGCTATGTAGGCATCTGGTTTGGACCTGTTGCCCATTAATTATGCCATCCTTCTTTTGAACCTGAATAATCTGTTCTGCATCAGGTTAAGTTACAACTGCTGCAACAGAAAGCAAATGCATTTACTGCTGGAGAGGTGATGAATTATGGAACACACCCTGCTCAGCCACCGTTACTTGTCACTTAAATTTAGTTAAAAATTTAAGTGAATGATGCTATTGCAATGAAAGACATTTTGCATGTAGTATACACAAGAGGGCCAAAAATGCAATTATGCAGGCAACCTTATTTCTGACATTTTTTACTTCTGAGTTCCTTGATTGGCCATTTAGAATACCATTCTTATTATCAGTAGAATTTTTCAGAGTAAATTATATTTTTAAAGAAAATGAGAAATCCAAATACTCCATCAGGTAGCCATGGAGGAGACATTCTGAGCACTGAAATTTAGCTGCCTGCCTTGGCTAACTAAATTAGTAGGTTAGTAGACCCCTGCTTCATTTATAATCAAAGGCAGCTTGTCTTGATCACCTTATGGGGCAAAAATCTACACTGGGCACCTGCTACCACCTCCTCCAGCTTTCAGCTCTTGTCTATATTCCCTTGACATACAGAGCCTGGGCTTGAGCTCTAGGCATTGCCCTGCATCACCTGCTACAGTGCTGAGGATGAACAAGACCTGTAAGGTGTATTGAGAATGAACAAGAGCTGTCAGGTGATTCATCAGGGCCAGCTGTGACTTGAAGGGGAAGGCAAAAAGTGGTTGAGAGGAAAAGGTAAATGATAGTTGCTGGGCACTGGTTGACATATCAACTGGTGAATATGCTTTGTTTTTTCTATCACTTGCAAAGAAGGAAGAAATGGTTGAAGATGTGAAGACTGAGAGCATCCTTAAACTGCAGTGACCATGAGACTGTGGATGCTAAGATCCTGAGAGGAATAAGCAAGCCAACAAACAGCAGAATTATAACCCTGGACTCCAAAGAGCAGATTTGGGGCCAGTTGAAGTGGTTCGTTATGTGGGAAGGGAACTGCTGAGCTCAAAATGCTGGTCTAGTTAGTGGCTAATGGGCCTCAGGGCTCAGTACAGAGACCAATGGTGCTTTAATGTCTTTGTTAATGACCTGGAGGATGGAATGGAGTACACACTGAGTAAGTTTGTGGCTGACACAAAACTTCAGGGACCAGTCAATATTCTGGATGGCTTCCATTCAAAGGGATGTGGACAGGCTGGAGAAATGGGGTGATAGGAAGCTCATGAAGTTCAAGAAGAGCACATGCCAGGACTTAACATGTGTGTTGGAATAACTTCATGCACCACTACAGACTTGGAGTCTAGTAAGGAGCTCTGCAGAAAAGGTTGAACACATGCCAGAAATATGTCCTTGTGACAAAGGTAGCCAGCTGTGTCCTGGGCTACATTGACAAGTGTGTACCCAGCAAGTCCAGCAAAGCATTTTTTCCCTTCTCTTTAGCACTGGTGGAAGCGTGTGCTGTCTCCAGTTCTGGGCTCCCTGGTATAGGAAGGACATGGAGGTTCTGGATCAAATACAGTAGTGGCCATAAACCTGGTGAGGGGCTGGAGCACTGGATGTACAAGGAACGCTTTAGAGTGCTGGGTGTATGCAGGTTGGGGTAGATATGGCACAGGTGAGACTACTTCCTACAGGTATCTGATCAGGGGACAGAGAGAGGATAGAGCCAGACACTTCTCAGAGGTGCACAGCAATACCACAAAACAGAATGGTCACAGACTGGAACATGGGAAATTCTGATTAGA
>NW_010225118.1:65604-78178 GCF_000690775.1 Eurypyga helias
CATTTCTTAACTTGAAGGTGATCCCATATTGTAACAGTGGTACAGCTCTCCATTCTTAAAGGTATTCAAGACTTCACTGGAGCTTTGAACAACAGGATCTGATTAGCTCTGCTTTGAGTAAAGACTTGGACTAGATGACCCCAAAAATCCTTTCCAGGCCACAGTACTCTGAGTCTAATGTTTGGGACCAGCTAAATGTTGGCATCAAACATCTGAAATTAAGGTGCTATTTCTTAAACCTCTCAGGTGGCTTATCCCACAGTAAAAAAGAATATCAGAGCAGGAGAAAGATGTTGGCTTGACCTTCAAAGCCCATACACATTTCAAGACCTTCGATTTCTAAGAAAAAGAGAAAAGGAGAAGTCTGTGAAGATTCAAGTACATGAATCTGAACAGCTCTATTATATAGGGATGACACAAATATTCAACAGTAGAGGTGATGTGATTCTTGTGGGTTGACAGCAAAACAAAAGTAATTAAATATTTCCTTGCTAATCCTGCACCAAGCACGGCTGCTAAGTTTTAAAGGCTTATTTTTGGAGTCAGTATTGGAATATCCTTCCAATCAAGACATAAGAAGTGCTCTCCTGATACAAAAGCTGTTTTGCTGCCACATGTCCATCCTTATCTTAAACACCAAGGGGAGTGCTAGAGCTTTCCAGAGGAAGGCTGAAATATTTTCCACTAAATTTGCTTGCTAAAATGGTTGCATCATTTTTTTCTGAAGCTTGAATAAAGTCAAGAGAATTGGCCTGACGGTGATACCTCATATATGTAGTTTTAGTCTGAGTAGCTGATATCTAGCACAGTTATAGGTACACAAAACAGATCTTATAGAGAGTGGAATCCAGCAGCCTATGTAACGAGATAGGGCTACTGGCCTTACCTATAATAATCTACTGGGTTTATCTGTGACAGCTGTGTAAAAATAACCCCAGTAATTATCAGCATTTAGCAGCTTTTACTTCAGTAATGTAACAGTTTCCACACAAAACATGGGATACGTGTTTCTTATGGAAGATGAAGATTAAATCAAGCAAATCACTAAATGTACTCTATAAAGAAAAGCTGCAGTCCTTACACAGCCACAGGCTGTCTGATTAATTCCATTTTTTATTAAAAGCAAAATGAAATTTGAGAAATAGAGACATAATAAACCAGAAGATTAAAAATTAAAATGCTATTACTCTTTGTCTTTCAGTGAACCTGTCCACAGGACTTGTTGGTAAAAAATTGTTCAAACACTTTGGGCAGATACTGTGCAGAAAGGAAGAAACAATGCAAGGGAAGGCACAGGAAAATCTCTCATGTAGTGGTTTGTCTTGTCTCCAGAACACTTCAGAGAAGAACTGTGCAACATAAATATAGAAAGTAAATCTTATCCCCTAATCTCACTTTTAAACCACACAGATGAATTTAAACCCTGAAATAGATAGCAATCTTTTTTTTTTCTATTTCACACAAAACAAATTCAGCAGTTTGACAAAGAGAATCTACAAGAATCCAAAATCAATAAGAAACCTCTTTCAAGAGCTGCCTGAGCCAAGATGTTCTTTTGCTTCAAATATTTTCCTTTTCTGCTTGCTTAATAATGTTTGTGGTTTTTTTTCCCCTTCCTAGGTGTATTTGCTCTCTTCTACATCAGTAACAAGTTCCGAACATATCCCTTCACCTTCAAAGACCAACTCATTATTTCCTACAGTGGCCTTCGAGGAGCTAGCAGCTTCTCTCTTTCATTCTTGCTTCCAGTGAAACTCTTCCCAAGAAAAAAATTGTTCATTACTGCTACTCTTGTAGTTATATATTTCACTGTGTTCATCCAAGTAAGTGTATTTCTTAATGGATTGCTTTCATGTAACAGAGGTGACTGAAAGCTTCATAGTGAAGACCGCATTGAATTCACTCTTAAAGTAGGACAAGCTATCATATTTCAGGGCCAGATTTAGCACTGCACTGTGTAATTATCCTTTCAGGGCTTTTAAATATTATTGAATAACTTTTTTTCAGAAAATTTGTATTGAAAAGCTGTGTCTTCTAAAATATTGCCCAGGGAAAAAAGGGCACTTTGTGTCCAAAATCTCTTCTGTTCAGTCCACATGTGCTTCGCACTGCTTCCAAATTGAGAAGCATTTTAACTTTCCACTGCAGCAGAGAATCATTCTTTGCTAGTGGTGCGTTTCAAACTGAAGAGAAAACAGTATGTGTTTTATGAAGGATTTTGAATTTTTTACTTTTATCTTCATTCATCTTGGAGACAAAATAAGAACATTTTTAAATCCTTTGTAAAAAATACGAAAGAAAAATAAAGTGGATAATCCAGATTTTGAAGAATAGGTGTCTCGTGCTACCTCACATGTTTGGGTTATTCCACTCAGCATGCATTACTATATCAGAAGGAATTGGATCTTCTGGTGGTCTTGCTCCCCATGTTCCGTATTTTCCCATACAGATATCTCAGATACTGTAGGGTGCCAATGGGACACTATGTACTTGTGGTGAGGGACTTGGATTCCATCAGAATGTCGCAGAAGAAAACAGTTTGTTTCTATATTTAGATGCTACTCTGTGGCAGTGCAGTAAAGAACTGGGAACACCTGAAAAGGGTTTCTAAGTGAAAAAAAAAAAAAAAAAATTTAATTCTGAAAATGTTGAAATAAGAGTTTTCAAGATTATAAGAACCTCATAAAGACAATTTTTTCTTTCAAGTGAGTGCTGTTTTGAAGACGTCTGGCAATGGATCAGTTTACCTTAGAGTTGAAACATGTTGATAAATACAGTCTTGCTTAAAAGAAGACCTGGTGCATAATTTTTTAAAAAGTTTTGAGTTTTAATCTTCTTCTGTAGCTCTGCATATAAGTAACAGATCATTCTTGTGTCCAAGACACAGCTTTCCTAATTGATTAAAATTAAATCCCTTTGCTTTCTTTCTGCTTTTTCTAAAACATAACTAACATTGCAACACATTGTTCCAAATGCAGGGAATCACAATTGGACCATTGGTCAGATATCTGGATGTTAAAAAGTCAAACAAAAAGGAGTCCATCAATGAAGAAATTCATGTGCGAGTAAGTTTTTTCTGTCAGTAGCTGATATCCTAAAAAGAATAAGAGAAAGGGTATTCCAAAAGAGCTGGACAGAGGGATAATTAGGCAGCACTGGCTTTGGTGGATTTGGACGCTGAATGTTTTTAACAACATTTGGAGGAAATCCACTATCATATTATACTATTGTACCATAACTGTCATGGTGTAGCAGGGCCCTTACATCTTGATACTTGTGACCATGACAGGACAGAAACATAAAGGTAGCGTTTACAAAATGAACTTGTCATCCTTCCTAGCTAGAATTGTCAGATATCTTGTTGCCATCTTTTGACTGGCTCTAGACACACTGGCACCTTAAAAGTATTTAATCAAGTTTTATTGAACTGAAACAGGTTCAACCATTGGTCTGCAAATTCAGTCTGAAGTTATTCTTTTCCCCTCTCAAACATTTGCTTTAGCTTTGAAATCGCTACTGTATAAAATAAAAGAAAGCTGCTCAGACTTAACATTATACAAAATATAGACACATGCTTTTATTTTCACAATAGGGAATAGATTTGAAATGAGCAGAAACACTGTGACTTAAAATTAAGCACATGTAGAGACATTAATAAAATTAGAGCATCTCAATAGATTTGAATTAGAAGTGCATTTAATTCTTACTGTTTCAACCTGTACACTTAACTTTGAAAGGAATTTCTATTTAAAAGCACCACTTACAACAATATGTAAGTAAGAACTGGCCATTTTTCTGTCTGTTACTATAATGCTGGAAACATACAAAAGGTGACTGCAAATTCTGGTAGTAGGCAGTGATGAACTTACCAGTCTCACAACAATTTGCAAAATCCTCAGAGGACTTGTCACTCAAGGTAAAGGTTAAGGTATGGGGTACCAAGTCCTGCGCCCTCCTCAGGGAGGGCGCACTTGCAGGAAGGAAACTCGGTTCGCAGAATCAAGAATTTAGTTTTTGGTCTCAGTAGGCAAAGAGAACCAGGTAGTTTGGGTGATCGGTATCATCTTCCATTGGACATAGTCCTTTACTTGGGCCTGCTACTGCTGGGTGATGGTGAAATGATAGCAGATTGACAGATTTGTTGCCATCAAAATATTGCCCCTGCAGCCAAGCGTCGGAGATATCACAGTGGGATATTTGCCTTGATTATTAGAGAAGTGTAAACATTTTCATAATTAACTCACAACCCCCAATTAAAAAACCTCAAAATGCTGTCAAAAATTGCATATTTGTGGTGACATTATTTTCTCATAATGGCCACTTAAATGTTTTCCATGCTTGTTTCTCTAGTTGATGGATCACTTGAAGGCTGGTATTGAAGACATATGTGGACATTGGAGTCATTATCAGCTGAGAGATAAGTAAGCATCTCTTATTGCAGCCTACTGTAATAAAATAACCTATCTATCATGTAAAATACAATAAGTAAATAGAATAGAAAATCAATCTTGTGTCCCATAAAGCTAAAATAGCATGAAAATACTGGGGACGTGTGCAATATCTCTTTTTAAAAAGTGAACTCCTGAGTAACGGTTATCTCTTGGGAGTGCAGTGCTCGTATATTGCCTGTTAAATTGCTTCTGCACAAACAAGTAGAGAAAAAGCCTTCTGAAAGGAAAACATAGCACATGAACTCATGCTTCAGGCATCAGCCTGCGCACATAGCTTTGGCATAAATCTTAGATCCGTGGCAGTGATCCTTTAGCTCTGGATTTGGAACGGAAGCTACGTAAGGTGTCAGTGCTTCACTGATTTTTGCTGCAAGCCTCCACAGCAAATATGATCCCTTCTTGGTGAGTACAAGGTATTCAGTAATATCTAAAATAAGAGTATTAAAGGGAATAGTTGAATTGAAATATCCAGTAGCATAAACAGATACTTTCAAGCTAGTCTTCACATAGATATGCAGGAACTGTGTTGTGTCTTCTGTGAGCAGGATGAGGGGGTTTTGTGAAGCTTTGTGACTCTTTCAGGCACTGCCCAGAAGAGATGGACCTACCATTCTGAGGTGCTCTTCCCTTTTCCTTTTCCTAAAAGAGCTCTGTGGCCCACCACCTCAGCAAGTGAAAGGTGGTGTTGGGAGAGACTAATCTTCAAACATTGCATTATGATGCTGTAGGCTAAAAGTTATCCCTTAGGCTATCGCCCAGACTTCTGTGCTGGAGTCATCTGCCTCACTTTTCAGCATTGGACCCCAGCAATCCAGCTGGGGGTCTGCTGAGATATGTAGCAACTCCTTGTTTGACTGGGTTTCACCCTATGGAAATCAGGAATCAAGAGTGGGAAGAAGGCAGCTTGTTTGTACCCAGTTCTTGTCCCAGCAGGGAATAATGGTGTATGTAGGGCACATACCTGGACCCAGAAGCTAAAGTGTCCTCTTGGCTCTCACAGTACAGAGACAGCTTTAGGAAATCCATGGGGACCACACCACCGTCTGTGTAGTCAATAAGCTGAACAAATCCCTGTTAGAGCAGTAATTCCATTGAAATAGCTGCATTTGCACATATCAGTGAGAAAATGTTATTTCCTGTTATCTCACATCTACACAACAGCTAAGAAAAGAGAATTTTGTCCAAACTAGACATAAATGTAGTGTTTCATTTCAGGGGCAGATTCAAACAACACACTGTATGTCAAAACATTTAATTTAAGAAGGTTGTATTATAAAGTATTCTCTAAGACTTTCCTACACAGCTTTAAAGATATTTAGCATATGTATATCAGAATTAATTACCTAAGTGATGACACTCCAGGAGGCTTTCTGTTACACAGAAAAACATAAAGAGCTCTAATCCCAGCAGAAACAGTTGTGCACCTATCTCTGCTATTAATGTATAAAAACTAGCCTTTGTCAAGAACAAATGTACAGATTCCATGGTGCTTTTCCTAGTGTTGTGGAGCATATTACCTTGCTGTGGTAAGCTGTTTCTTTGAAAGAAACTTCCAAGAATATCTGCTGTTGTTCTGCTAAACATCTGCCTGAAAGCACATACCTGTTCCAAAGAGCACACACACATTCACATTCAAATTGTGCCGCACATTAGTGATATTTTACGATCTGCAGCATGCGAGCACGTAGTGCTCTGTGCTCCATTCAATTTCTCTACTATTCAGAATACAAAGAAATATATTTTCTCCGCTCTAATTGTCAGGATTCAAAATTACCAGCAACATAATGGGCCCAAACTACTGTAACTGCTGGGCCATTTAGAGCCTCATTGGTGGCTGGTTGAATAGGCTAGGATTACTGTAAGAGCAGCTGCTGCTGTTCTGCCCTACCAGAACCCAATATTTGTACAAAAGCATGGAGACTGGCCATATTCTTTTCTGACAAACGTGGCAGTGTTATGTGCAAACACACACCCAGCCCTCTTTTTTGCTCTGATTGCAGCTTGTTCCTTTCTTTTGTCTGGTAGGCTCTGCAATCCCTGTGGACCAGTAGACCATGCCAAATGTCCCCCTAAAGGTCTCTGCTCACTAGGCCTTCAGGAGGCCACAGGTGCCTCCAATTTGGATTCAGTTTCCACCACTGAATTATATATGTGTGCATTTGAATCAAGATCAACTTGTACCACAACAATAAAACCACATTTTCCTTTTTTTTTTAACACTTTGATTTGCATATCTCTTTTGCAGATTCAAGAAGTTTGACAATAAGTATTTGAAGAAAATCTTAATTCGGGAACACCAGCCCAAATCCAGCATTGTGTCATTGTACAAGAAGATGGAGATAAAACTGGCCATTGAGATGGCTGAGAGTGGCATGAAAATTTCAAAATCATCCACAGATTCTTTACAGTGAGTACTGAACCTCCTCACCCTTTGCAGATTAGGGACAGGAAGCAAGGGGACAGAAATGAGGAAATGCCCAAGGGATTTTAAGACTTCAATAGAAATTAAAAAAAAAAAAAAAACAAAAAAACCAACCAAAACCAAACAGTCACGAAAAGAGCAGTGGCTGTTTTGTGCTGGCCATTTGCTGCTCATCTTATTTGCACTTTGGCTCTTTGTTCACAGAGTGAAAATTAGTAGCAGGGACTTTTTCCCTGTTTTTCTTCAATGATAGGCAGTTCTGAAGAGGAATCATTAGTCAGATGCAGAAGCCACTCTGCTTTAAATCACAGCGGTGGTTCAAGGTAGCCATACTCATCACTTAGGTAGCCAGTGGATTTTGATCATCACTGCTAGGTGCTGAGAAACCTGCAGGAGAGCTTGGCCCACAGGTCTCGACTCCATTATCCCAGCCACAATTTTTTGCTGAAAGCAGATTTCCTTGTAGAATTTTCAAATTTTGCTACTTCTGTCCCTCAGACTGTCTTGCCATATTCTGGTACTTCTATAATCAAATTTATCCAATTAAACATTTAGAGCAGCCCTGAGGAGAAGGACTTGGGGGTACTGGTGGATGAAAAGCTGGACATGAGCCGGCAGTGTGCGCTGGCAGCCCAGAAAGCCAACCGTATCCTGGGCTGTATCAGGAGAAGTGTGGCCAGCAGGTTGAGGGAGGGGATTCTCCCCCTCTGCTTTGCTCTTGTGAGACCCCACCTGGAGTGCTGCATCCAGCTGTGGAACCCTCAACATCAGAAGGATATCGACCGATTGGAGCGAGTACAAATGGGGGCTACAAAGATGCTCAGAGGGCTGGAACATCTCTGCTATGGGGACAGGCTGAGAGAGTTGGGGGGTGTTCATCCTGGAGAAGGTTCCAGGGAGACCTTATAGAACCTTCCAGTACTTAAAAGGGGCTTGTAAGAAAAATGGGGACAGACTTTTTAATAGGGCCTGTAGTGACAGGACAAGGTGCAATGGTTTTAAACTAAAGGAGCAGACTAGATATAAGGAAGAAATTTTTTACAATGAGAGTGGTGAGGCACTGGAACAAGTTGCCCGGAGAGGTGGTAGATGCCCCATCCCTGGAAACATTCATGATCAGGTTGGAGGAGACTCTGAACAACCTGATCTAGTTGAAGATGTCCCTGTTCATTGCTTTAAAGGTCCCTTCCAACCCAAACCATTCTGTGATTCCATGATTCTATGAAAAAGCAATGTAATGGCATCAGACAGACCAGGGGAAAAAAATAGTGGGATCTCCAGAGCCATCTCTGAGGGAACTATCCTCTAGGAGAGAAGTCTGTACAAATCTTCACTCCTGCATATTTTAACTGCTGTGCACGTATTTATCCTCACCTTGCAATGCACTGTCCAGGCCGTGGGGACTGATGATGGTGCTTGCCCTCCACAAACTCTTTCCTGGGTTCCTGCTGGCCACTGTTGCTGCTACTGCCTGCTCTCTGTTGCTGCATCCTTCAAGCCCTCTCCATTTTGTAGCAGCCTCTGCTGCATATTTTCTTACCTGAATATGCATCTCAGCCCACAACAGAAAGTTCAAATACCAACTGGACATTAAATTACAATTTATCTTGAAACTGTTTGGCTTAATCATGTCAAGATTCATCTGCTTTCTTGAAACTGATGTCAACATGCAGCATAAGACCTACTCCTTTTCTTCCTAAGTCATTCTTTGCTGGACAGATGATACTAAAAAAAGTTGTGCATTTGTCAGACTCCTTTCTGTCTGCTGTATTCCCTTAACTGTTCCGAGCCGAAAGAAAATGTGCAAGCTTGGTAGATCAAACCACATTCCTCTGCTTTTCCTGAAGGAAAGACAAAATAAGACAAAATGCTCCAGTGTAGTTCAGAAATTCTTTCCTGAGCTGAGAATTTAAATTGAAAAATATTCTAAAACAATTTTTGCCAGCTCTACTTCATCTGTAATTGAACTTTACTGTGTATTGACCTCTGATGCATGGGTTCTACTACTGAGACAGCCTTTTTTAAAATAAAGTGTCAACTTCAAAAAACGAAGTGCACCCTGTGGCTCAGAAACATTCTGATCCTTGGAGGCTGTGAGAGTATTCTGAGAAAATACATATATTCCCAGCTCTGTTCTTCACTAGGTGGCCACTGTTGAGCACTGGAGGAGACAGGATAGTGAGCTCATTGGATCTTTGGTCTGAGCCAATGCAGTGATTCTTATATCTCTATTCTCCTGAGCAATTAAGTGAAACTGCTTAAGACTAAAAGGTTTCTAAATGAAAGCATTTTTAAATTGTTTTATTGTTATCATTGAGATAGCTTGTACCTGAAGTCCCTGTCCCCAGTAAAGATATAAAATCTGGCCTTGAACGAGTGGAGATTTGAAATCAAATTCCAACGTATGGCATGTAAGGCAATATTTGCAGTGCCACAGTAGGGAGGAAAGTCTCTCTGCAGTATTTCTGATCAGCCTCACGGCCTTCAGGCACACAAGGGGGAATGCTCTATGAAAATCAAGGCAGATCTCCAGCACCGTGAATTAACGTTATTCTCAGAAATTGCATTCATGCTGGTGGGATTCCTGCAGGTGGAGTGGGTGTCCAATATGCAATAAGTATTTCCAGCACAGACTGAAGAAATTTGCCCATGGACTCTGCAACAAAGAATTCACATTGGAATGAAAACAGAGCATTTTTTTATGGTGGTTTACAGAATGCAAGCCTTAGAAATGAAGATTTAAAAGGCAAAAGCACAGCCTAGCACATATTATCAAAACTGTGTTTCGATGGCTATTTGGAGGGGGAAATATGCCCATTAGAGAGAGATGGTTTGCGCTCACTGAAAGGTGGCTTCTTATTACTGCGATACTGACTTTGGTAGGAGGAAATTTTAGAATGCATCAGTAGAGTACAGATCAGAATCAAGTGCCATGTTGTCATTTGTGGTGGTGCAGTTGTGCAAGAGCTGTGCTTGATGAATGTTACTTCCTTCACAGGACTGGTGAAGATTGGTGGAGAGTTCGCAAAGTTCAATATTTTAGATATAATATATTAAAATAATTTTACAAGGTCCGTGGAAGGTATTTTTATCTCCTCCATGTATCAACTATCCTCAGCTCTGAAGAAAAAAAGAGACACTAATTCAGAGAGACAGTCTGATTTCATGGCATATTATCATTCAAGTGTTTTCTTTGCAACTGTATCTCCTGTGCTGTGCTTTGTTCTAACATGCTGGAAGTTTCAATAAGAACAAAGATACAGTTTTAATAAGGATTACTTTATGGGTTTGGTAACATACCAAACTTGGTTTGGTTTGGTTTGGTTTGATTTTTTATGTTCTCTTTTTAAAGTATTGTATTGCAAAATGTAAAAACAATCCATTCCTTATTATCAACCTGTGCATTGTTATCAGTTGGGTAGGTTAATATCTAATCCCATGAAAAGAATACACATTTTTTATTTGGGCTCCAGAACAATACAGACTATCTTCATGCTGTTTGTTCTCTTGCAATCCCCGCTCAGCTGAAACTCAGGGAATTTTATTTATTCTATTTAAGTCACTTTGAGAGTAAAATGATAAGCTTCTAAATGACTTAGGACTGGCCACTTCTTTGCTAGTATATGGAGAGGGTCAAGTATGCAACTGGAAAAGTAAAGACATGATCTGATCTAGGGAAGGCTATATTAGGGACAGGATAAGATTTCTGGTCAAATCCAGAGGGAGTCCTTTCCTTTCACCCTGCCTTGCCAATAGCCGAGTGGTAGACTCATGGGTTTCTCATGCCTCAGTGAGGTCCTTAACTTGGGTTACCTCAGCCCTACCTCTAACACCACACATTAACCTATTATCAATTTCTGTCTTTCTTTTTACTTCATGAAAAATTTGGCAGACCTCAGTTTTGGTCCAGTGCAGAATGAAAACACATTCAGAAACCTTGAAATATGTTGGGAATTAATTCTTATATTCCAGGGACTTTGGACATGGGTCAGGCCACCAGTGCTCACTGCCTACTCAATGGTCAGAGACAGTAAAATTTAGAAACCAGGCAGCTCATGATGGTCCTACAAGTTTTCAAGTTCATGCTAGATTATAGCATAAAAAAGTGGTAATCTTGTTAAAATAGCTGTAATTGTAAATTCTAACCTTTTTCATATGTTTATGGCATGATCCCAGTTTAGCTTGAATCCACCCTCCTTTGACATTAAAAGGTTTTAATTTCTTTTAGAGGGAGCACAAAATAAGTGCACACAAAGCTTTGGCAATACTGTACATTGATTATAATCCATCCTTCAATTGCACAATTTACAGACAACACTTTAAGGCCATCACTTAGCTCAGAACAAAGATTTGGAATTACTTTTGGTCAGGGCTTTTGTGGTTGTGTTTTTGGGTTTCGGTGGGGTGGGGTTTTTTTGGATTTTTTTTTGAATTTTTTTTTGTGTTTTGGTTTGGTTTGTTTTGTTGTGTTGTTTTTTGTTTTGGTTTGGTTTTTTTTTTTTTTCCAAAAGAGGTGAGAAAGCAAAACAGAGAAAGGAAAAAACCCAGAAACAACAAAGTGACTGATTCATCCTGGATGATCACTATCTATTTCCCTTTCTTTTCTTGGGAATTCAGAGAAACACTAACTCTCACACAGATTGACCGATTTAGCAAAGCCAGTTAACATTTCACAGCAGCCCTCCTTCATTGTTTCACAAGTGAAAAAGCCAGGCAGCTACAGGTGACAGTGGGCTTCTTGTCACTGCTTGTTAAAAATACGAAGACGGCTATCTTTTAGGTAATTCTTTCGTTTTAAATGGAGAAACAGGCTCAGTAGCAATGCAACCCTATAGGTTCTCCTCACCACAGGGCAGGTGTCTGCGACTCCTTGATTAGCATGTGCTTTAGTTCCTCCGAATTTACTGAACTTTCTCCAAGGAGATAAAACCAGTTGGACTGCAAGGCCCATGATGCTTGACCGTGCTGAAGAATATATTCTGACAGCAGCAATATATTCCAAACTCATGGCGCCTTCCTGAACATACAGCTGGTTGTTGCCCAATCTAAGTCTGAAGCCTTGAGGAAGAAAAGCAGCGTTTCTGCTGCCAGCTGTATGAGGGCTTGGGGCCCATTCTGGCTACCTAGTATATTGATAAAACCCTGGCAAAAGAAAAATCTGACATTTTATTCATCTTTGGATGATTTTGTGGTGCCACTGGTCACTGAAAGGCTCTTCATAGCCTTCTGTTTTAGCACTAAAAATAGATGAAGCATCATTTTGTAGGAATAATATTTAACCAACCCATTAATATCGTATTTAAACTTCTCTTTTATTTACAGGAGTGGTAGAAGTTGGCGTGCCCATAGGCTCTCCCCGGCAGAGGTGGAGTCCATGAGAGATGTCCTGGAGCACAACCTATACCAAGTGCGACAAAGGGTGCGTAGGTGCCCCGATACTGCTGCCACTTGTGGACAGGCAGGCCTTGCTCACCCTCCCCTTCTCACGCAGCCACGGCGGGTGGTAGCACCGGGACAGGCCCTAGGGTGCTGCACGGGGAAGGCAAGGAAGGGAAAGAAACCCCGGCTCTGGGCTCGTTCCTGAGTGGAGAAAAGGAAAGCAGTGGGGTTTTTTCCATCAGTTGTTCACCCCGACGGCAGCGCAAAAAGCCGGGAAAAGCTGTGGCTGGGCTGTAGAGGTCAGGCTTCCCTCGCTGCACAG
>NW_010225119.1:0-2147 GCF_000690775.1 Eurypyga helias
TTCCTGATCTGATCTCTAACCTCTTAATCTTAAATGCAGTTTCTGATTAGGCTTTGGCAGGGTATTTGACCTAAAGATGTTTTCAATCTACCTTGACCAAATTGTAAAGGATATTACAGGGCAAAGTCAGAATCAAGTTTACAATAAAAAATTATGCATTGACCACCAAAATATTCATGTATTCACTTATTATTTATTCTTTTATAACAATGATATACTATAATTATTATGGAACTCTAAATAATATAGAAATCCAATATCATGTATTAGCCATCTTAAGATAACAGAAATTCTTTTCTGATTCATACAAAGTTCATTAGGCCTGTTCGATATGGCAGAACTGTGCTTTTACATCAGATAGATTTATATCTGACCTACTATCCTATTCAACATGCTCATGTTTTAACATGTGGTGTGTACATACCAGATGAATTTACCTACATCAATTTCAGTGTAGTCAAGGCTGTATCTTCAATAGCTTTTTCCTTTTTTTTTAACTAACAATAAACAAAATACAGTATATTGATATTAAAATATTAGTTTATGTCTGAAACAGTATTTAGATTGATACAAGACTTTTCTCTATGAAGAACTGAAAGCTGAATTGTGTGTATATACTTTAGTATTGTTACACACATCAAGTTGCTAAACTGACTGCTTTTGCAAACTTAGAATTTTTGTTTGCTGTAAGTATGATCTGTGATGGTGCAAAAAACTTCCTGGTTTGGAGTGCTTAGATTTATATGTAAGTACATAGGCAAAGTATTGCATGGCCTATATTGTTTCCCAATCATACTTTTCACAACAGTGTTTTACTCTTGTATAAATCATACCAAATGTTAAACGAATGGTCGCTTCAGAGTTAGATTAATAACATATTGTATATGAAACATAATTTAATGAGTGCATTTGTGCTAAATATCATTTAATAAATTAAGGATTGTACTGGGATCTCAATTAGAGAAAAAGAGACATCAAATTTGTAGTGACCAATATCCTGAATAGAACCCTCCTCCCAATCTCAGTACTCTGCTTTGTAAAGATTCTTGTGCCCTCTGAGCAAATATTGCTGTAAGTGATACTCATCTGGCACATGTTCCCTGGATAGTTGTTTTTACTGTCTTTCAAATTGCCCCATTCATAACTTAGATGCAGGAATATATAGAGAGGTTTATTTTACCTGACTTAACCTTTCCTGAAGCTCAAGCATTGAGTAGAGATTCTTGTATGAATAAAATAAAGAGAATACATTCTAAGATCATAGCAATTATGACAACCAACATTGAAACAGTACTCATTTCTTGAAATCTCATTATTAAGTACTACAATTTTATACATTTGTTTAATAGGGAGATTTCAAGTGAATGTAACTTGCTCATTACCATAAACATTTCCTCCTAATTTTAGTTATTATTCTTACAGCTTCTAATTTCTGTAGTTAGTTGTTCTTGGTCTTCATGAATGCAAGGGGAAAAAAATAGAGAAAACCTTGTTGGAATAGTTGAAAAGAATGTAAATTACAAAAAAAAAGAAAAAAACAAAACACTCAGAAACTGAGTAACAGACAAATCAAGACTATGAGGTAGTTACTATAAGTAGTTGGGAGCGGGCCAGGAGGGAAGCTTGCAGAGGCTGGACCCGGAAGGTGGTGGAGGATGGGGGGTGGGGGGATCGATCCAGAGGTTCCTGCCTGCAGCACATTTTTTTTTGGCCAGCAGCACGCTTTTTTTCTCTCTCTCAGCAGCACAGTCTTTGTCCGACTTCTGTCGGGTGATTAGCAGACAGTTAGCATCTTTGGTCAGGGAAATTGCTCTGGGAAGGGGCAGTTGGAAGTTTTCTTTCCTCCTGTCGGCTCCCAGGCTCAGGAAGGGGACTTTTCTCCTGGGGGCTTTGGATTTATTTTTGCCTTGCTGTCCTGGAACCCGGCTGTGTCGGTCCAGAGGGTGTGAGATCCTGTATAATTTGTTCTATTTTTCTCTCATTTTAATTACTTATTAGCAATAGTATTGTTAGTAACTCTGTAAGTTTCATTTATATAATTAAATAGTTCTTATCTCAACTTTTATGAGCCTCCCCTGTTTTTTTAACCCTGACCCTTCCTCACTGGGAGTGGAGGGGCGGGGTGGTGGTAGAGCGACTGGGGGGGC
>NW_010225119.1:2237-3268 GCF_000690775.1 Eurypyga helias
CTGGAAGTGTTCAAGGCCAGGCTGGATGAGGCTTTGAGCAACCTGGTCTAGTGGAAGGTGTCCCTGCCCATGGCAGGGTGGTTGGGACTAGATGGTCATTAAGGTTCCTTCCAACCCAAACCATGTTATGAATGTAAATATGAGAATTTGATATCTAATGGCATGAGTACTCCAACATTAAGCAAAAGGCGATATTGAAAAAATATTTCCAATAATATTAAACTACATCACAGTCAACATGAAAAGAGATTGATAAAGCATAATAATAACATTTTAAACTGGGTTGGATTTTCTTACACATACCATTAAGTATGTTTATTTCATATAAATTTTCATATTAAGATTTTAAAAACAACTCTGGATTATTAAAACACATATTCTCCACAGGAACTGTGTCTGTTTTGGCTGTATTATAAATGTCAGTGTGTATATACCCTTACATGCAGCAACCATTGCAAGAAGGAGTTTATGTGTTTAGCTGGACTCAGCAATACCAAAAAAGCAGAGAGATGTTGAAAAACTACTTCTTCTAAAAATTATAACCTAGAAGTGGCTAATACAGTCAGATAATATATTACAAAAATATATTAATTGCCTGATCTCCTTCCTTTTATTAGCAGAAAACTTGAGAACTATATGCTAGCGTTGGTGAACGGATTGTAGGTGTTAGCATCTCAGAGTAAATGTAAGACACAGGTAAATAAACTACTACGATGACACCAAGCTGTGTGGTGCAGTTGACATGCTGGAGGGAAGGGATGCCATCCAGATGGACCTGCACAGGCTGGAGAGGTGGGCCACTGCCAACCTCATGGAGTTCAACAAGGCCAAGTGCAAGGTCCTGCACCTGGGTTGGGGCAATCCCAAGCACAAGTACAGGCTGGGTGGAGAGTGGATAGACAGCAGCCCTGAGGAGAAGGACTTGGGGGTACTGGTGGCTGAAAAGCTGAACATGAGCCGGCAGTGTCTGCTGGCAGCCCAGAAAGCCAACCGTATCCTGGGCTGTATCAGGAGAAGTGTGTCCAGCAGGT
>NW_010225119.1:3636-15648 GCF_000690775.1 Eurypyga helias
GTGCCCCATCCCTGGATGTCTTCAAGGCCAGGCTGGATGAGGCTTTGAGCAACCTTGTCTAGTGGAAGGAGTCCCTGCCCATGGCAGGGTGATTGGAACTAGGTGATCTTTAAGGTCCCTTCCAACCCAAACCATTCTATGATTCTATGATTCTATCCTCTTTGGAGAATTTGTTTCCCGGTCTGATTTCTAGTGATTTTGTAAAAAGTAAAAAACATCTACACTGCTGTATCTATCATAGCTTTTTTAAAAAAATGATGCAAAGAAATGCATAATGGTACATCCTATAACATGGACAGGCAATCATTCTGGATACTCTAATGAAAATTCTTGTTAATATGTGCAGCCTTTTGTGTCTAGCATTCTAACACATAGCAATTGCGTCATTATGAGGAGGGGTCATTTGAGAACTGGAGGTGTCCTTATTGCAGCTATTGTGTCCCAGAACACAGTGGGAACAGATTTTCAGCACCTGGCTCCTTATTCCCCTCAGCAGTCCGTGGGAGGCAAGGACAGGAGAAAGGGGAGGGAAGATTAATTCTCTGCCATGTCATTTCACCTGGTTTTGCTTACATAGTTTTCAAGAAGGCACTAACCTAACCACTAGATACACACCTAACCACTTCCCACTAGCTATACTGAATGAAGATTAGTGTCTTTAAGGAATGAATTTCCCCTTTCTCATCTGTGCTAACACTCACAAGTTTGGGGGTCCTATCATTGCCCTTTAAGAAAGCAGGAGTCTAAATCTGGAACTCAGTCAAGGGTGATGAATACACACTAATATAACAGTGAGTACTCAATTGGAAGAAATCTGGAATCAGTTAATTCAATTTTGCTGGTAGGAAGCATTTCACTACAGATTGCTAATACCAGCCATGGTGCTGTTTAAACCTGTCATAGCAAAGACCTTGGCAGGACTCCAGTCCCATACAACAATAAATGTAATGCTTGTGTCAGAAAATGACGAAAATTATCAGAATATTAAACCAATACTATATTTCCCCTCCTACATCTGTCAGTAATCATCGTAGTAACAAATTAGATATGTTTGTCTTCTGGACAGCTATGAACATGTGAATCTTCTTTTTAAAAATTCAGACTCTGAGCCATTTTATAATTGCACTAAGACACTCCAAGGCATATGTCACCATGCCTCTGAGATGCACGTTATCTCACAGTAACACACACCTTGTCATGTATTATTTATCACGCTAAAGTGTCTTGTAATTTTCATTAACAGTTAGATGTCTAGCTTTAAAAAATGGGGAGATACTTCATTTTAACTGTTTCAGTGATAAAACATCTTTCAAACTTTTTATGCAGACACGAACTTCAGGATATTGGCAACAGAGCATGCCATTTTCACCAACATGCTGCAAAAGACATTAAATGGGAAAGAAAAAAAAGCAAATCTTTTGTTCACTTGAAAATGAGAACAAATTTCTCCACACTCTAGGTGAATCCTGTTAACCTTTCCACTGGCTCCACATGCTGTGCTGTCTCCTGAGTCTCATTCTCATCTTTTCCTTGTGACAGGACAGATGCAACGTGTGATATATGAGTGCTGCCTAACTGTAAACCAAGATTCACTCAGACAAAAGCAGATGGGTAAGCGTAACTAAAGGGCTGAACCTGTCCCTACAGTTGATACTAGGCTCTTGTCCTTTGGCAGTTGCAAAAGGCCTTCCAATTGATACACTCCATGTATAAATTAAGCAGTGCCGGAAAATACACCTCAGGATTCAAGGTCAGTTATTTCTAACAGTCATTTGTACTGTTGCAAAGCCTCATGGCCTGATACTGGCTGGCTTTGCTCTCTGAAATGGATCAAGGCAATATTTGGGAGTGGGAAGGACCTAGGGAGTGTTTGCAAGGAGCTCCTTTCCTCTAGCCACCTCACTGAGAACTAAGAAAAGCATAGTGGCATAGGTGAGGACTCTGGCATGCCAGTAGGTGTTAGTGAATGGTCTCAATCTGTGTTGATTTTACTGTTCTTTCTGATTTCTACTCATTCAATTATATATAAAAACAATTAGTAAGAATCATATAGAGGGAAAATTTAATCCATGTTTAGGATTTATGAAAGCAAAATTGAAATAAGAACTATTTACTAACTGAATCTAAATTAATGAATACAAATACTGTTAATAATAAATAATTAAAATAATGAAAATAAAACATATGATACAACATGATACAATTATGTTACAGTGGCTCACCACCCACTGAACAATGCACAACCAGGTGCTGAGAAGTGAGAGTCAGAGCCAGAGACCCAGAGAGTCACAGCCTGAGATTGTATTGGAATGAAGGAATACAAGAAATTGTACCTCTAATATTATTGCAACTAAAAGCAAACTGAAGATAATTTGAGCTGCAGCCAAGGTACTCAGTGAATCAAAGACCATGGTTCCTTTGGTTTGGGTTTTGTTTGTTTGTTTTAATGTTTGAAGACAGTTTTAAATATATCACCATAAAATATGTATTAAAAGGTAATAATTACATCATCAAAGTAAAAATGATCCTTTCAGCTTAGATTTTGATGATTTTGAAACAGGGTAAAATAAACCTCAAAAAAGGGGCCCAAACTTGCTGTGGCATAAAAGTTTCAACATGACAAAATAACTTCATATCTTTAACTGCTTGATTATGTCACTATTGAATGGAAAAAACTCCTATACAGATAAATTATAGAGCATTACTTCAGTTGTCAGTGCAGAACACTTTCCACTTGAGATTTGTTCTCAGCCATGCAACCAAAACATGAAGCCATATTCCTGTTTCTAACAACAGATGGTGTTTGAAAGAGTTACAGGAACAAATGTATTCTCAGAATAATGATTGGTCTGTGATATCTTCCTAGTAGCCATTTAGCTGCTAAACAGATATGGTTTGTCTCCACCAAAGTGTGCCATCACAGATACAGTGAAAAGCTATTTTACTGAAAGAAATAACACTACTATCTAAGTATTATAAAAGGGCTATAAAATAAACTGGTTTAACTAATCTATTAGTTAAGTATTTCACTGATGCTCTTACCATGGTGGCAGAAAAACAGTTATGATATTTTGCATTAAAAATATTTATAATGAAAGGTTAATTGGTTCATTCATTAAATTATATCTATTAATATTCTTTACTCATACAAATGAGGTTAAAGAAATATAAAATTATTATTAAAAGTTTTTTTTGGGGGGGTTGGGGTTTTTTTTAGGAATAGTGTAATAATATGTTTGTTAACTGTAAATCCTCCATCATCAATCTCTCAGAAGCTACGTTAAAATCAGAAATATTAGTGACATGTTAACTTTCACACTCTTAAATGTCATCTCTCTTGAAGAATTAAATTCACATAATTCACATTAGTTTTATTTTAAATGACACAGTTATATTAAATATATAGATTATGTTGTTCTTTTCCTTCCTCAGTGAAACACACTTCAGTTTAACATTGCTGAATGTCACCTGCGAACCCAGGAGGCTGATACTTTCTGATTAAAAAAAAGTGAGAATGAAGGCACCAATATGCAAGCTTTTCCCTGCAGTTTAACAGCTTGGTGATACCGTTAGAACCTTCCTTTAGACAAAAACTACTCCAAGGTTGTAGATTTTTCTGAAGAATGGTTTCACTGAAGGCAGTGGGAAAACTGTTGTTGTTTTCAAACAGGTCAGATTTGTGTGTATGGAACAGTATAGGAAACTTACTATTTAAGCAGTTTTACATATGTACAACAATGTTTTAGAAAGCCAGATTTCATTTCCAACACTGTCACGGCCTCCCTTCTGGATTAGCCACTGTTTATTATGGAAAATGTGTGACAGCTATGGAGTCAGATGAAAGGAGAGAATAAGCTCATTAAGCTTCTGAACTAAACGTCCTTAAGGAGAGAATAAAACAATTTAATGTTTGGTGTTTTGTGTCAATTCATAATGAAGGATACTTCAGTTTGATATCAATAAATATAAAAAATTAAATATTTTATTTTATTTTTTTAACCTTTCAGTGTCATAGAGAATTAATTTTCCATCAAAAAATAGGAACATTCTGGGAAAAGAGAACAGATGCCCAAACTGCCATAGGATTAAATGAATTTCTATGATTTGGAGCAAAAAGTTCCCTGAAATGTATATGAAGTCAATGTGATTTCATTCATTAAAGTTACTTTCCCATTTAAGGACCAAATTTATCTTAAGATCTGAAATATATTTGTATGAATTCTGTGTGAGACAGGTTTCTCTCTGAAATGCTACATTCCACAGACAATATCTCCAGTGATCTATGTAAACCAACAAGGCAAAAAAAGCCTACACCAACCCTGTCCTTCAATTAAATATGGTTAAGTATGCAGCAAGTATTTGAATATAGTTTGATGTCTGTATACAGTATCTGAGGGAAGAGAGAAAATGTACTTAGATAAATATATGAAGACTTCAAAGAATTTAAGGATGATCTCAGAAAATATTTCTATTCTTAGTCTAACATATAAAACTGTGTTTCATATTATTGCCTCTCAGTGTATCCTGGAAAACAGCTAACATTAACTGTGTATCATACAAAGAAGGCAGCTATGTACTTTAAAAAATCTGTGTAAGGCTCATTTTTTATTGCTTTGACAAATGTAATAAAAATGTCATAAAATTTGTTGAAAATAAAAAAAAAGTATGCAAATATTGACCTCTGATTTCTTGAGCTAGAACTGCTATGAAAACAGGACCTGAAGGTGAACAAGTCCATGGGACCTCATGAGATGCATCTGCAGTTCCTGAGGGAATGGGTAAATGAAGGTGCCAAGCCACTATCCATCATATTTGAAGAGTCATGGCAATCCAGTGAAGTTCTCACTGACAGGAAAAGGGGAAACATAACCCTCAATTTTAAAAAGATAAAAAAGGAAGACCCAGGGAACTACGGACCATTCAGCCTCAACTCTGTGCCTGGCAAGATCATGGATCAGATCCTCCTGGAAACCATGCTATGGAAAATGGAAAATTTGTGCTATAGCACATGGAAAAAATGTGCTATAGCACATGGAAAATGAGGAGATGATTGGTGACAGCCACCACGGCTTCACTAAAGGCAAATCATGCCTGATAAATCTTGTGGCCTTCTACAACAGGGTTACAGTGCTGTTGTATAAGGGAAGAGCAAGTGAAGACATCTACCTCGACTTGTGCAAACCATTTGATGCTGTCCCACACTGTATCTTTGTCTCTACAGCAGTGTGGGCTGTCAGCCCAGAAAGCCAACCGTATCCTGGACTGTATCCAGAGGAGTGTGGCAGGCAAGTCAAGAGAAGTTATTCTCCCTCTCTACTCTGCTCTCGTGAGACTCCACCTGGAATACTGTGTTCAGCTCTAGGTCCCCTAACATAATGACATGGAGTGAGTCCAGAGTGGGGTCACAAAAATGCTCAGGGAGCTGGAGCATCTCTCCTGTGATGAAAGGCTGAGAGAGTTGGGCTTGTTCAGCCTGGAGAAGAGAAGTCTTCAGGGAGACCTTATAGCACCTTCCAGTACCTGAAGGGGACCTACAAGGAAGCTGCGGGTGGGGGGAACATTTGACAAGGGCATTTAGTGACAGGACAAGGGGTAACATTTAAATTGAAAGAGGGTAGATTTAGATTGGATATCAGGAAGAAGTTCTTCCCAGAGAGGGTGGTGAGGTACTGGAACAGATTGCCCAGAAAAGTTGTGGAAGTCACATCCCTGGCTGTCTTCAAGGCTAGGCTGGATGAGGCTTTGCACAACCTGGTCTAGTGCAAGGTGTCCCTGCCCATGGCAGGGGGGGTGGAACTAGATGATCTTTAAGGTCCCTTCCAATCCAAACCATTCTCTGATTCTATATTTCTATGATTAGGATGCTGGGGAAACAACACTGCATTGTATACATGAACCATGGAGCACTGTTTTCTTAATCCTGGTTTACAATTATCCAAAAAAGCTGTATGTTATGTACAAAGTTAAGCCAATGATCTTTTCTTCCATTGCATATGTTTCAGCTCTGAAATGTCCTACAAATTATAATATGATCAGATGGATATTTGCAGGAGATGATGTCTTGCTATGAAGCTTTCTAGACAGGTTTCAAATATCATTCACTTTATTCAGTAGACTATTTCATTTCCTACATATGGAAAACAAAATTCCAATTTAAGAGACAGTATGCAGACTGAAATTATTTATTACTGACAAATGTCACAAATTGGGTCTCCTCCTAGGCATGCACCTGAGGAGTGGATGAATTTGTCACCTTTTTACATTTTGATGTAATGAATGTTTGAGTTAGTATCAGTGTGACTCGAGTCACCTGACAATTGTAATGAACTCTGTGAGTGAGAGGTGGTTAAGAAATAAATCTGGAGGAAAAGAATTTGGTTGGCCTTTTGTTCAGTTTGAAATCACCATAGCTCCCATCAAGGGTTTATCTATAAAGAGGAGGGCATTCAGTTATATACTTTCTCAAAATTAAAGTTTTTCCTCAGGGATAGTTTTCCTGCTATTGTAGTTCGTGGTCTTGATAGCAGAATCTTTTGAAGAACCCTGTGGCATATTTCAAGAAGATAATGAGGAATAATGTTTTCCCTTTTAAGTTTCAGAGCTATGCTGGAAAAAGTCAAATTTGTTTCAGCTCTGATATCTTTTATTGATTTATAGATAATATAATTGTCAAAGAAAGACCTTTTATGCTATCCTTTACATATCTCTCTCCCACATATTTTCAGCCAAACAATCAGATCTTAATCCTTTAAGGAAATATGCCCTGTAGTCACGGTATTTCAGAGATCAGCTTGTGTTATTACAGACTTCTTTTAAACCCAGCTGTAGAGATCAACATGTAAGGAAGTTGCTGAGACCTGACAATACTACTGATTTGCTTCCATGAAATGATACATCCTGCCTATTGGCAGTACACTTTTTAACATCCATTCTGTATCATACTTAAGCCAACATGATACCAACTTAAAAATACATTTTGAAGCAAATACTTTTAAAAAAATCCAACATTGTGAAATGTAAATGATATTTTAAAAAGTTGCTCTAAAATGATTAATCTAATTTGGCCTGTTGTAAAATAATAAAGATCTGCATTTGCAAGAGAAAGGATCTTACTGCTATAGGAAATTATTTAGCGGACTTCAGAAATGTTAGATATTTCTTTATTCCACAGAGAGGGTTAATAAATCAGTAAGTTAATATATTAGTAATCAGTGTTGTCATGGAAAACATAATGTCATTGCATAATAGGTAAAGTATCTGGCAATCTCTGAGGAGAAGATTCTTCACAGCTATCTGGTAAGGGCTTGAAGTGGATGTACAGGAGTATGCCCAAATTATCTTGGAATGGTAGAGTAAACCTGCATTCAGAAAATGCCTTTGGGGACTGAAAGATATTACTCCCTGTGGCAGGTTGACTTTGATCAGTTGCCTGGACAGTCACTTTATAACTTACTCTCCTCAACAGGATGGGCAGAAGAAAATAATATGCAAAAAACCCTCATGGATCAAGATAAAAACAGTTTTGTAAGAAAAGCATAGCCTGCATTACAAAGAAGGCAAAAAAGGAAATTCATTCACTACTTCAAATTGCAGACAGATGTCCTGCCACTTTATGGAAAGCAGTACCTCAACATGTGGACTGGTCGAACTTGGGAAGTTGTGGGTCAACCCTGGTAGGCAGCTCAGCTCCACAAAACAGCTCACTCAGCCACACACTGAGGTGGTAAAGAGGACTGGAAAGACAAAGATGAGAAAATTGAGGGGTTGAGATAAAGTTTAATAAGTAAAGCAAAAGCCACTCACACAAGCAAGGCAAAATAAGCAATTCGTTAAGTACTTCCCATCAGCAGGCTGGTGTTCCGTCATTTCCAGGAAAGCAGAGCTCCATCACACTTAACAAGTACTTAGGAAGACATGCTATAACTCCGACTGTCCTCCCCTTTCTCTTTCATTCCCCAGCTTTCATTGCTGAGCATGATGCCATATGGTATGGGATAGCTCTTGGTCAGTTAGGGTCACTGTCTCAGCTGTGTCCCTTCACAGCTGCCTTCTAACCCCCAGCCTAGTATTCATTAGGGGGTGGGGAAGAGAGAAAGCCTTGACACTGCACAAACACTGCTCAGTCATTGCCAAAATGCTGGTATATTATAAACAATGTTTTAACTACAAATATAAAGCACAGCACCTTACTAGCTGCTGTGAAGGAAGTTAACATCATAACCTCATCCCAGACAGACCCACTACATTTCCTTTACACCGTTCCAGTAGCAGTGGAGAAGGGTCTTAGCATCCTGTTTCTAACAGAAGAAGGGAACTGGAAATCAGTTCGACTTAAACCTTTGGAGAATGTTCTAATACCTGTTATTCACAGGGACAAGATATGGGTGGTCACAGCTTCAGCTCCTGTCAGAAGTTCAAGAGGAGATCAGACACCTTTCTCATTGTATGGACAAGGTACAGTTAGCTCAGCCAATACTCCAGTCCTACTGATCTTAGAAAAAGACCTTTCTATCCCTTTTGTTCCAAGCCTGCCTTTCTGTGTAGCACATGGATTCTAAAAATAACAGCACATCTTTAAAACATAAACTTTTAAATTAGTTAAAATAATAGCAAAGTTTAAAGTCTTATGGTAGATGTTTTCTACTTTAAAACACAAATGGCATAAGACTGAGCTGGGAGTTCCTGAGATATGTTACTGTGGACTTCAGAGAGACACACACTGAACATGTTTGTAAGCATTTGTTACTTCACTGGGAGACAGAGCAAAAATATCTGCATCTCTTTCAAGTGTGTGTTAACCTGTGAGTTCTGGTGTCAGAGAAGAAATATTTAGTATCAATCATAGGTTGAACCCCATCCCTTTTGCTACTGTCCTGGTTTGGTCTGGGATAGAGTTAATTTTCCTCCTTGTAGCTGGTATAGTAGAACAGAAATTGATTACCCCAGGGGTGGAAACAGAGTCCTGTCATTTGCCATGGACTTATCCAGACCACACTTGAACAGGGGGAAATTCCAGAACATCTGCAATACATTGATGACATCATCATATTGGGCAACACAGCAGATGAAGTTTTTGAGAAAGGGAAGAAGATAATCCAAATCCTTCTGGAAGTCGCTTTTGCCATAAACCAAAGTAAGGTCAGGGGACCTGCATAAGAGATCCATTTTTAAGAAATAAAATGGCCAGCTGGACATTGTTAGATCCCAATGGATGTGATCAACAATGTAACAGCTATGTCCTCACCAACGAGCAAAACGGAAACACAAGTTTTCTTAGGCATTATGGGGTTTAGGAAAATGCATATTCCAAATCACAGTCTGGTTATAAGTCCGCTCTATCAAGTGACCCAGAAGGATTTGCTTTTCAAGCCCAAAGAAGGATCTCTCAATCTCAGGTAAGGGATCTCAAACCTAGAGAGGCATCCCTTTTCAATGTGACAGTCACACAGTGTGCAGTCCAGCTATAATTCAGAGATAGCTCAAGCCCGGCTCATCCTGATGGTAATATCTGTAGAGTGAAATAGTTGGCTGCTGGTCAGTAGTATAGACAAGTTAGGTGTCTTCATTTTAGCTCTAGTATCTTGTGCTGTACTTTGTTTATCTTGCATTTCTGGGCTTTGAAATCAATTTTCAAAATATTTTTCCAAGGCGCCTTCATTGCCTTGTACATGAACCAGGAGCTTTCCAGTTCACAGGTTCACCACAGGGCATGAGGCTTCTTGCTTCTTAGCATGAACCAAAGTATAGCTAGGGGTCAAGAGTATCTGTCACACCCTCCCACAGATGTTGTGGTGGTTGAAGTCCCCCATGATGACCAGGACCTGAGAATGTGAAGCTGCTTTTACCTGTCTCTAGAAGGTCTCAACCACCTGTTCTTCCTGATCCGATTGCCTATAGCAGAAATCCACCCGATGTCACCCATACTTGTCCTGACTTTAATCCTTATCCATAAGCTCTCTGTTTGTTCATCACCCATCCCAAGGCAGAGCACTATGCACTCCATCTGTGCTAACTGCAAATGGCAGCTTCACCTTCTTATCTTCCCAGCCTGGTTCTTCTAGGGAAAGAACTCATCTAAAAATGTATGCAATGCTTTCAGATGAGAGGTTGGGTTGGGTTTTTTTTTTTGGTTGGTTGGTTTGGGTTGTTGGTTTTTTTTTTTTTTGCAAATAAGTTTTAATTCACTGATTAAACTAGTATAAAGATACAATTAGAACAAGAAGGCCCTTGAGCCTATGCATTGCCACAAATTATGAAAACCCTAAAAATGAAAGCCAAGGATACTAATTTTAGATTTGCGTACCATTTGCTTTCGAAAGAGCTGTTGATAGTTCAAAGTTTAGAAATATAAACTCTATTTTTGTACTTGTAATCTCAAAGGTCTTTTTACATGTGATTAATTTCCATGGTTTTTTTTTTTTTTTCCTGACAAATAGTAAATACAAAACTATATGTTTCTCCTTTTTAGGAATAATGGCACATATTTTTCATGTAGAAACGTCATAATTCTCCACAGTTCTGACAGTAGCAAATTCAGAATGCATTTCAATATAGATAAGAAAATATTTTGAAAAATTAGGCATGATTTCCCTATGCAAGAAACACAATTTTACCTCATTAAATAATTGAGTAGTTTTTCCAATTTTGAGGCTTCTTGATCATCTTTTGAAAAAAAATATTATTTACTTTCAATCATATGAGTGAATTAATAGGTTGTAAGGCAGAGAAAGATTTGAAGTACTTCTCCAGTCTCAAAAGTGTCTAATTAAAATATTGATCGAGCCATCTTTGAAGCTATTGTGACTATTTTTACTGTAATTATGAAAAGTACATAACTCATCTGAAAATTATGAACTGTGGTTCAATTGACTGTGCAATTAATCACTTTTTAATGTTTATTTGCAGTCAATAAATGCATGTACTATGTCATAAAATGTGTATTGACATAGCTAAAAGCAATACTTCCACACAAGTGCAACCCCTCATAAAAAGATATTGAAGCAAGCTCAATAGTCCTTAACTCAATCAGGTTAAAACTACATTGATACATTTATTTTTAAAAAATACTTTATTCAGGCATTTACATTAATGCAGCAACATCATTTTCATGATTATAGGATCCATTTTAACATTGAAAGTGTATTTTACAAAATGCAGAAATGTAAAGCTTCATAGATAACAAGTTTATCAGAAAAATCTGGAAGCCTATGGTGAAATTTATTGATAGATTACATGATGGTATAATACGGATTTTTTTAAATTGGGAAATGTCCCTGTCATTGATGAATGTTAGAAACTCATGCATGTCTGTAAGGTTTCTTGGATTTTATTATTCAAATGCAAATTTGGACATTCTTTGTGGCCATTGAGGTTTGGGGTTTTGGGGTTTTTTTTTTGTGTGTGTGTGTGTAGGTGTCCGTTTGTTTGGTTTGGGGTTTTTTTGTGTGTGTGCAATACAGAACAATTAATATAGTGAATTTGTGAGGTCTTCTTGTCCTACAGAGCATATACAAAAGTTTGCTTAGATAACAAAATAAAAAATCCCAGTAAAGTACTAATGGTACTTCACTAGACCAAACCTTTCCAAATAATACTGTATCTCCAACTTCAGTTAGGTGGTGTGCTGACAGAACATAATTGAGCTTTCTTCATCTTGTCTACCTCAGAGGCAACATTTCGAAGACCAGGAAAACAAATATATCAAAACCAAATCATGTGAAGTTCATGCCATTCTTGAAGTATTATTATCAGAGAGTTACTGATATGAGTACCAAGTGAGAAAAATTAAAGTCAGTCACACAGTTCATGATCTCTGTATGCCAAGACAGACCTGAGTGTTAAGCTCTGCATTAGTGAGTTTAAACACCTAAATTCATTATGATGTTTTCACTCACTTTAAGTATCAGAATGTGTAAGATGCATGCTTTGAGTGTACAGTCATCAGTTCACCTCTATTTTTAGGTATAAGAAATAAAATTATAATAAATATCTAAACTCAAAACATTCCCTACA
>NW_010225119.1:15670-21337 GCF_000690775.1 Eurypyga helias
GATGTATAAAAGAAACAAACATCTCAGCTTTTTACAACAAGATATAAGTGGTGATAGGATTGTTTCAGAAAACCGAAGCAAACTGAACTATCTTTTTCAGCTAGATATATTTTCTACAGATTCTTATTATTTTAATAGTGCAGAACATGATGCTCAAAATTATGTTCAATATTACCTGCAAACAATGGACATTTGATAATATAATATAAAAGAAACAAACATCTCAGCTTTTTACAACAAGATATAAGTGGTGATAGGATTGTTTCAGAAAACCGAAGCAAACTGAACTATCTTTTTCAGCTAGATATATTTTCTACAGATTCTTATTATTTTAATAGTGCAGAACATGATGCTCAAAATTATGTTCAATATTACCTGCAAACAATGGACATTTGATAATATAACATGGTCTAATTCTGAATCCTTTTCTTTTAGTTTTCCTTTTGTAAAGATCCTTTAAATATCTTAGAATTATAAAATTAAATTTACATTTCATCAGAAGAAACACAAGTCCTCTCTTATGTCTAGTTATTGCAACTTTTGTTTTTACTCTGATTATATTTGACAAATTGCATAACAAACAAAATACAAAAAATGACCCATCATTGAAAAGCAGCATAGTTAAATCAGTTTACCACACAGAAAATCTTATTTGTTATATATGATCAAACAAACACTATAGCAAAAGCAAAAAATTACGTATAGCCATGAAAATCTTTAATGTATTTATACAAAAATATTAATAAAGGTTGGTCTCACAAAACCTGTCCCAGATTTTATAAGGAATAAATAGAAAATACTGAATTAAAAAAGTTAGGCAGTGCATTTTCATTTCTACTGAATCCAACACAAAAAGATCATCTGCAGAAAAACAGACGATAGTTTTACATATTAATTGTTACGTAAAATTTTGAATGTTATCAGGCAACAACAACTGCATGTATATGCGTGGGAGGGGGATGAAACTCCCAAGCAGAAGCCTGCTACTTGCTGTCTGTGACCAGGACAGATTGGTGCTAGATTTTGATGATACTGAGATTAAAAACAAGTAGCACATCCTGAATCATCCAGGTAATAGAGAGGCATGAGACAGAATGATGTTTGGAGGCTCATCATGTGTTTTGATTCTACACATAGCCTATTAAGACTGGGAAGAGTGGTACCCTCAGGACCTGTAAAAAAGATCTGATGTCCAAGAGAAAATTTCCCCAAAAGCAGAATTAGTCTCAGAGAGGTGAAAATTAAGCTTCTAGATGGAGAAAAGATTCTGAAAGTGAGGAAACCTGGAGACGTGGGAGATGAATGAGGATTAGTGCTGGTGTGTCCAAGTGTGTCGTTTGGATGATTCCAAAATTTGTAAGATCTTACTGTGGCAGCAGAAGAAACAGGATTTGAAGTCATCTTATGTGACTTCTTGATACAAACACAATCTTTCACTATATGTGGGTAATTAAGGGGGGAAAAAAACATCTTTATCTCATATTCTCCCTACTTACAGAGGCCAGAAGTGATCTGCCTCAAAAAGAATATTTCTTTTGACTGACCACAGGTTTTGTGCTAGTGTTGACCAAAGTATCCATGAAGAAATCTAGTCCTCAGTCATTCAAGCAAGTTTGCAGTGTAAGTCCCAAATCAATGACAGGAATAAGACAGTAGAAAAGTATTTGTTAAAACAACCCTTGAGAAGGTCAAGCACCATTTTTTTCCAGATGTGTTTTGTAAGTCCCACACCAGAACATGGAATGCTGAGAGTGCTCACATATTTAATCTCTCTTTGTCACCAGAGACTTCAAACTGCTTTGTCATTTTCATTTTCACGCTTTTTAATTGCTTTTGTTCTGAAACTTGTCCTTGCCACCTTCTCCAGTCCCTTGGCGTGTACTGTTGGTCTGTGCCAAACCTGTCTTGGAAACTGAGAGATAATGAAAATCACAAAAGATGAACTTGGGCAACAACCACTGGGAGAGATTCTGTTTAAATAGGCTGTAGAAACTTTTGGGATATCATCAGAATCAAGAGTAGAAAAGGAAATGTACTAACCCTAAGAATATGGTTAGTCAGTAGAACAAATTATTTTTTCTTAATACATAAAGGCAACTCAGAATGAAAACAAGAAAAAAGAGCCAGGCTATTGAGCTAAATGATCTGCATGAGCAGGCATAGGAACACTAGAATATTTTCAGACAGGCACTAGGAATGATAGAAGCCAACATTACTTTAAAAGGTTGGAAATGACAATGTTCCCAACCTTTTTGTTGCTACGTCCATCATATAAGAAATTATTACTTTACATTATCTTTCATCGTTTTCTCCTTCACTTGTTTATGTTTCCAACTTTCTCCATGGTCTGCACCCTACTATAGAGAGATATAAGAAGGCACAGCTAGTGCCGACATGTAACCTATATCTTTTAAATATTCTTCATTGCTGATTTTATTCATCAAAGCCTCTTAATTCCATATTTCAGAACCTTTGAGAGACCAAATATGTTGTATATCCAAAAATTCCACTGCTGCAGTGAATGGAAACTGCAGCTTCTCTCAAACAATTTATCTGAAACTTCTATAAATTACCTCAAATAGACTTTTGTACTGATATTTAATGTTCAGGTCTGGAAATACTGATATATATTTTTATGGTTTTAATAAACTCAATGTTCTAACACTCCCCTGAGGAAAGTCAGTGCATATGGATGTCTTGAGGTATAGGGAGTGACATTTTTTGCATTAATGTTTTCCATTCAAATGATCTATCTTGAAGAGATTACCAAGTCTGCTACAGGTAGAAATTCTCAGAGAACACACACTATTTTCCTCCAAAGGATTTCTCTATCATATGAACGATAAGGTAAGGTATGTAAGGAAACAAAATTTAGGATTTACAATCTGAGACCTCCATGAATATAGGTTCAAATCTTTACAGTGACATTGCTACATGAAGCAGTACAGACATTATAAGCTAAATGAAAAAAGCTAAAACATAATCATTTGCTCTAGAACAAGCTTTCTAATCATCCTATGTGGATGTTATCTACATAGTAAAATGGAAAGATACTTAGCAGTTTTGCTTTTGCGTTCCTAACTACTTACACACAGGCTGTTTGGTCTGCTTTTAAGAAAAACACTCCCTGTGGAGTATCAGTGAAAAACATATGTTCAATAAAAGAGGTTTTACAAGAAATCTGTACTTTTTCCCTTAGAAGTTGTTACTAAGGAAATTAAAAAAAAACCCCAAAACCACAACACCACTTTTTATTGAATTTTAAAAGTGCTTTAAAGTTACTCTGTGAGCAAATATAAACATGTAATTCTTTTTTTGAGGAAAGTCTGCAATGATAGCTATGTTCCTTATAAATCAGTATCTTTATTTTAATTTACTGTAACCAGTCAAGACACAAATATCTAAATGTAACATTAAAATTTTAGCCCAATTTACTAAGCTGGAAATGGTGACTTTAAGGACAGCCTTGGGCCATCACTGGTTCATAATCAGGACTACATAAGCAGTTGGGTTTAAGCCTCACAGACATCCTTCTGAGATGCAGATCCCTTGCCGAATTCCTGAGGCATGTGTGCAAGCAGAGGTTGGTATTTCTCTTTCTGTACATGTAGATGGATGCATAGAACAAGTTGTCATTACATTAGGAAACAAATGAAACAGATAACCGTAACCTTAATGCATTTTAATTGTATACCAACACTGGATATGAATCAAAATTAAATTCTAAACTTCGTCATGTGGAACCATTCTCTATCACCAAGCCCTTTAGTAGAGCACTCTGTAGCTCCATTTTAAGCAATACTTTAATGACAAATAGTCCCGCTTGCACTTTCTACATCTTTTATCTTAGCAGCTTATTCTCACAGGCAATTCCCATTAAATATAACCACACATAAAAATCTTTTCTTTATTTTCTTGTCTCTTAATTTGGAAGTTTCACAGTCAATTTGTATTACAGTGACTTACTGTTCATATGCTGAAATTCATCAATTTAATTAGATTTTGGGATATATCAAGATCATACCTGTCATTAACCTTTAATTTTTTTAATGGATAAAATGTATTGGAAAGGCTTTACATAACATATCACTGAAAAACAGAACATAAATCTAATGAGATAATGTAAAAAAAAAAAGGATAAAGAAATAGAGAAACTCTGTAAATAAGAAGTTAGAAAAATATTTCTACATAAAAAGTTCTAAAAATTTGTTTTTCCTTTCTGCCTCCCAGTATTTCTGAAGAATATTAAAGGTGATAAGTGTAGAAGAGAAAAACATTTGTTTCCCAATAGTTAAATATAGGTAGTCAGAGGTTGGTAGTTTGTCAAGAATCTTTATCTGTGAAGTGTGTTTTGGCTTAATAAAACATATAAACATCATACATTTTGGGTACCCTTCTGTCACTTTTTTACTCTTTCAGAAAACACACAGACATGGACAAGAGGCTGGGACCCACATATCCTGGCAACTGGCTATATTTTCAGCAGCAGCAGAACTTGCCTTCACTTTCATCTCTGATCTGGTCAATTTACTATTTATATCACTCACCTCCTTGGGAAGTAAATGACAATTTTTTTGGTCTAATTTCTTCTCACAAACTTGGTAATTGACACCAACAGATTTAGCAGCTCATGCATTTCCAAAAGCAGTGGAGGAAAAGGAGCCTTTGTGGTTCTCATGTTCAGTATTAATACCTATATTTACACATCTGATTCAAGGTGCAAAATCTCTTTTTCCAAATTCTGTTCAATTTTTAATATCTCTAATGCTGTAGCACTCTTGTTTAGTCCCACGATATCAAACTATGCAATTGAGAAATAAAGCAGCATCTTATGAATAATTGTAAACCTAAACCAGGCTAAACTTCTTTTTGTAAATTTAAGGAATATAATTTATAAAAATTTAGCTTTAAAGGAAAAGGTGGAGTTCTCATTAATTTTCTAACAAGCTTTTTGCCTCAGTTAAATATAGTGTTTTTCTGAACAAAGTGATGAAACCTTTTCGCACTTTTGTCAGTAACATCTCTAAAGGGGTTTATGAAAGTTTTTGGAAAGAAAAACAGAAAAAAATCCAAGCCAAACCAAAAGAAAGAAAGAAAAAAAAAAAAAACTACCACAGTCTCTCAGCATAAGTCTCTGAAAGAAGTAGTTTGTTTTACATCGCTTGACTTTTCCAGTTCTTTCTTTTGCAGGTAATAAAAACCTCAAAAAACACTTTTGAAAGAGGTGCATCCAGCTAAAAAATCTATAGTTCCTTCAAATCAGAGACTGACAGTCCAAGATGTTTTGCAAGAAATTGTTTATGGTTTTAAACATGGATTATTTCAAATTTCTGCTGCAAAAACTGCAAGACTCCAATGGTAGTAAATTTAAATTTTCCTACCTGTCATGCATGCTTCTACAGTCACAAACCCATTTGTTTTTGTTTATTGTTGACTTTGGGGGAAGGGAGAGATAATACATTCTGCAAGAAATGTGTTCTGGAAAACTCATTTTGAAGCAGTATAGTTGGGATAATGGCGTCATAGTCTAGGATTAGGAGTCACAAATGTAACAAATGCATATCTGTGGTCTAAAAAGCCAACAATTATACCAGGTCAAGAAACTGTGGAGAAACCTAGCCTGAAGGGGCTTTCCCAGGGCAGTGTGCTGGGCTCAGTCAGGAAAGA
>NW_010225120.1:0-15568 GCF_000690775.1 Eurypyga helias
CAAACCATTCTGTGATTCTATCCTCAATTTTTCATGTCAGCCACCAGTCAGATATCAGTGTGACTTACCATTTTCCATTCATTGGAGAAAATTATAAGTTGGTACATTCATGAAATCTCTTCAGGTCATATCCTGATTGTACGTGCTTTGGCATTTTCATGCTTAATGCTTTGCTTTTCTGTGTAGTGGCAGTCTATTCATCCTGAGAGTTCAGAAAAAAAAAAACAAAAAAACAAAAAAAACTTACAAGGTCACAAGAAGTGGTTTGATGGGTAGAAGGCAGCCATTCAAAATGCTGCAGAAAAAAACATGAAGTACAGAAGTCTAAATGTGACAAAAAAGTTTAGCAGTTGCACCATCCAGCTTAGATTTTTCATGTTATGTTTTGTTTATCACATGCAAGATAAAAAACAGATGGAAATAATAGGTTGCAGAAAAAGGGGTGTTGTGTGGCATAATAGTCCTGATCAACCCTGTATGGCATCTGTCCTACCACCTGACCAGTCCTGTTCAGTCATGAACATTCTGGTGAACACAAACCTGTGTTGTGTTGCCATCCTGTAGTTATGATTTAGTTGCATACCTTTTGAAAGAGGTATTTTGAAGAATATGAAAGAAGTAAAAAGTTAAAGAAGTCAAGTAAAGAAAGTTGGTGGCAGTTGTTTTTGTTATGGTTAAGACTTCTGAAAACTGGATGCAAATTTAATGAATAGTGATGACTTCTTTTCTATTTGAATGATGAATGGAAGAAGTAAGGTTTATTGGGATTATCCTTCATTCTTTGTCTTCCTGTCTTTTCTTCTTCAATTTATTTGAGGCAGGGGCTCTCTTCTGCTGTGTCTGTAGAGTGGCTGACCCTGGTTGGTTCCATGATTGTGCTAAAAGTGTAAATAACTTCACCTGTACAAGTGCTGACTGGAGCTATACACAGGAGAGCCCATCTTTCTTAATTTTAGTATCTGGCTTTAACTAATAAAATTAACTGTCAGTATTTTATTCCCGTCCTTTTAAGAGGGGAGGGGATGGCACATTTTGTCTCTCCCTGACATATTCCAAGAACTTGATGTACCTCTTTTGGTAGGATAGTTGCATTTATGAGTATTGACAACCATTTTGCACTTTCTCATGTGACTAATTTGGTGATGATTCAAGTTACTTAAAAGTGAAGCTTCATCACTGTTTAGGAAAACAGAGAGGTATGCCAAGAAATACCAAGAAGTAATGTTCTTTCATGGACACAGTTATTTGAGTCTGCCCATTGTCTTCCTTCTAAAAGATGGGTTTGGGAGAAAAGGTTTCTTCCTTGACTATGAAGGATCTTCCATAATCAATAACAATTAATACCATTTAAAGTGTCTGGCTTTTCCCTTTAATTCTTGTACACTGAATGCACTGTGAGTAAATGGTAATATGACAAAGTATATGCAGAATACATTGGACAATATTAAAACTAAGTGAAACAAAATATTCATGGTCCACAGATATTGATCCTCGGGGATTTTTTTTTTTTCTCTCTCCCTCGCTTTTTTTTTTTTTTTAAGGTCTCCAAGACAAATTTAAATCAAAAACTTATAAAAAACCACGAAGAAGGCAACCAATTATTTTTTCTTTTATTTTTTTTGGAGTCAGGCAACCATGTACCTCAGACATTCTGGGCCAGAGTTATTTTTGAGGTCAATTAGTAAAATGCCTGAATAGTTCAAAAGGTGATGTGCAGGGGATAAAGTAGTATTTTAACATTCACAATGGATTATCTAGTAAAAATGGAGAGTCCCAGAGGGTTTCCATATATCACCACAAGAATTCTGCCTGTGGTAAAGCAGAGCTGTTAATCATTAAATCTGTTTCTCTTAAAGGTTATTTTTCTCTTAATAATATTTTCCTGTTTATTTCCTGAACTTAATAGTGCTTCTTTCAACCAACCTGCTTTCCACAGGATTGCCATTATTTCTTCCAGAGCTAAAAAAGTTTATTTTTATTTCTGGCCAGTAGAGACTGATATGACAGAAATCAGGAAAGAAGTAGCAGCTGAAATAAAATGCCAGTTTGAAATTGCCAGTGATCCTTGCATCCTAAGGATCTTGCTGTGCAAAACTGGGTTGCTTTTCAAGTATTTGTTCAACCCCAGCTAGTGAGGGACTGTCCTGGCTGTGCCCTAGAGCAGGGTAAATATGCGGCTCTTTTGTTCTCAGTGGATTTGGTCATTACAGCATCCCAACTACTCTCTGTGATCTCTCCAGTACTTGCAGGGGAGATCTTTTGCCAAGCAGAAATCCAGTAGGAACAGAAAGAGGCAAGTCAGCTCCTGCAGTGGTAGGTTGCTCTTATTTGGGTTACAGGCACAAGAAACTAATTTTCAGACTCAAAAAGCCTAGGGCTCAGCATCTTACAAATTCAGGTCAGCCACTCCCCAGGGAGGGGAGCCACTCCTCAGATACCTTCCCAACCCCAGGGCCTCTTGCCTCCTCTTTTTGACATTTCCAACTCCTCCATGCCAGTGAGAAAGGAGGATTTCAAGTCCCAGGGCAGAGGGATGGTCCTGGTACAAGCACCCCATCTCTTGCCTGAACCTTACCAACAATGAAATGTCTGAGATTAACCCTTTCCTTTGCCCTGAGACTGCACATCCAAACAGGCAAAGGGAAGCAATTACAGCAAAGAAAGCATTCATTGCACATAGGTCTTTCTGTTGAATTCAAATGGGCTAGAACCAATCCCAGCAGAATCGTTGCTTTTCCTCTCTGTATTGTCTCTCCATTAAAATAAAATGAGATACACCGTGGCCTGAGACAAACTGTACATCAACATCAGTTGGATGTTTTAGCCTGGACATATTTACTGGAAGGCTACCAATGGATCAGCTAAGCGTTTAACCTGCTGGAACATACCTGATAAAGAACTGGGGCCCTTGAGAAAAATATGGCTTGGGTGTGTAGGGTCTGCCCATTGAAGTCTGTGAGCTCACACTGGTTTTTATCTTAGATCTACTGTACTGGGATTAGAACTGACTGAAATGTTGAAAGTTGACCCTTTCTCAATTAAATTTTATGTCAGGTTCTGAGAGCTTTGTACATTCTCTCACCTTTTTAACTTAGCTTGTTAAATACCAAGTATAACAGAAAGAACTGAGCTATGCCTGCTTTCAGCTGTGTGTGGCTTTTTTTTTTTCCTCTTTTCATTCTAATTCTTTGAAACATCTCCAGTTTATGGACAATAAAAAAATACTGAAAGAAAAGATGAGAACTCTATGCTTTAATGCAGTGTAAATTCAAAAGAACTCAAAATGCTGAATCACTACTATTTGAAGGAGATAAAGAAAAAAACCCAAAAGAGTAAAAATAGCCAAACAGTATATAAATTTAATGTATTTAATGGGAAAAAAAAAAAACAACAAACCAACAACAAACCAAACCAACCAAAAAACAAACAAACAAACAAACAAAACTCACCCAAATCAATACAAAACCCCCCCAAAAAAAAAATCCCCAAGCCGATTTTGGTCTCCTAAAAATACCATATTTGGGCGGATAAAATCAATGTCTTCTTTTATTTTACTAACACTAGGAAAAGGAAAAGCTTCACCAGTTGGTAACACTGGACACACTGCACTACAGGGCTATGACATTTCTTTCCTCTTTACTTCTTCCCAAATATAACCCTTTATTTTTTTCTGCAAAAGAGTAATGACGACCTGTGGTTATACTGATTTTTTTTCTTTCATGAAGGAAGTACAGAAACACCAATATTTCTGTCTAAATATTTGAGGCTTCATGAGTTTCAAGAAGGCACTATTTCCTGCTGTATCATACATATTTAACATTTACATGGTGTTGTTCCCTATATGTTCTGTTTGGAGTACGTTGCCTGCCCCATTGACACTGGCCTTTCTGGGACAATCTCCACTTTCTGGATATGAAAGCATATGTGTCACACTATATCAGGTCCCAGAATTACAATTAAATTCCCTCTGAACAGAATTCCACACCCGGTTCATGTTTTACCTAAAAAAGATGTCCTTTGCAATATTTTTCACCTGACTATTGCTGATGCAATAGGACAAAACACCCCTCTTGTGTAAAAAAACCCCATAATAAACATTTATGCAGTGCAGGAAACATTCCCAGTATCCACTATTACAGGGCTTACATATGAAGCTTCCAGCATCTCAGCTTTTATGAGAGGCACAGGTTTGCTGACACATCTCTAAAAGTTTCAGAGGACCTCAGTAGTAAACAAAACTCCTTTATATGTATCGGTGAATTCAGAATACAACAGAGAAGTTTTCCTGTTGTAATATTCAAATGGTTTCTAAAAAAATGGATTTTTTTTTAAACTGCAGAATTAAAATCCCTGCAAAATAATTGGATGAACTCAAGTTACAAGGATACCCGCAACTGCAGATAATGAAAACTCAGTCTTCTGACTTTCTGAGTTCGAAGTGAATGATCACAGTGGATGGTTCCTGCCAGAAGCAGTAAGCAGTCTGGAAAAGACCTGCTGGTTTTTGGTTTGGTCAGGTTTGAGATTTTTTTTTTCTTCTGATGTTGGGTTTTTTATAAGTGGTAGAAGTGTGTTGTAAAATCACAGGGAACAGGAGATACTTTAGTGTTGAATAATTAAGAAGAGAGAGCAAAATGGCAGAACATCTTATAAAATGTCAGTCTTTTTCTTTTTAGGCTACATATGCCTTGCCTAAGGCAACATTCATATAAAAATTTGGCCACTGTAAGATTTATTTGCTACCTGCACATTTTAATTTTAATTTTGTCTTATCACATTCACACGAGGTATAACAGTTAAGCATGTATGAGTACTCTTTATTAGAAAGCATCTGTTCAAATTCTAGCATCATCCACTTCAAAACATGCTGCTTTTCCCAGTGTTCTGGAATTTGGTTAGAGTCTTGATTGAATGCACCAGAGTATCTACAAAACCTACCCCTCTAAGCAGGAAACTTGAAATTCTCCCTTTGTGCAATAATTTTTCCATGTTACAAGAGAAGGTCTTAACTTGGGCCAGTTCATGGTGGGGGGAGGTGCTCAATGCTTAAAGAGATACACATCAGTTTTTGTTGCTGTTACTGTATTAATGGATGTTAGCCAACATGCTTCACACTGCCCAAATGCACTCTGGAAACTTCCTCTGCTGAGAGCAACTAAAATAGATGTAAGATGGGTTATGTTTGCTGATTTGGTTAAATGGAAATATTTGTATTACTTTTTAAAGTAACTTCCTTTTATATATGCTCATGAATTGAAGAATAATAAGCTCCACTAAACAGTGAGAGTTTACTGGTATGGTCACATATACATCACATTATTTTGGGATTTGCCTTGTTTCATACAGGAGTTGGGTATAAAAGATTTACTACTGAGTCCCTTCACTCTAGGTCAATAAAATAGCAAATCTCTGGCAGTACACAGGCAAATTAAAAAAAAAAAAAGAGGTTATGGTAGCAAGGACAAGTAATGGAGTTCCACCTGCAAAATTCAAAACTATTAAGTAATGTCTTTGAGCTTCAGATAAGGACTCTGGTGAGTCTGACCCTGCAAGAATAGGTGTTTTTAGGTAGGAACTAACAGAAATAGCAGGAAACAGTAGACAGAGGATAGATGAATATTCACAAGTCTAACATAGTAGAAAGAGGTAAATGGATATACTATACTTCTACATGTGAAAGTACTATGGCTACATAATTGAATAGTGAAAAGTCTGAAAACGTTTAGGATCAATGTGTGTACAAAGTTGGTCTGAGGACAGAACATATCTTGGTCTGCAATTTTGTGCAAGACACTGAAGTAGTAATTTCTTAGAGGAAAATTGATCAAAAAAGGCTAAATCTGCTAGGCTAAATTCTCCTCAGTTACATAGGCATACTGTCAGTGCCTCAGAAAATCTGAAGAAAAGTCAGCTTCAGAAAGAGAATTATGACATAAAATTTTTACAGAATCCTTACATCAGAGCCAAGGATTTTCTTTAGATGGGAATAACTCATAGTTGCTGAAATAAGTTTATTTCCTTATCTCACAAGCTCTGGCAAATTAGTCATGCTGCACAACGGCGAAGCTCTTGGTGAGGTTGCTGCTGACATCAGAGAGTTGGAATGTGTCTGCAGCACATCCACTGGGAAGAGTTACCAGTCATTCCCTGAAAGCAGACGAGGTGTGAGAAACTACTGCACTTCTAATGAGGCCACTTCTATCTTTGTTAAATATACTGTTTATATTAAAGATGTTTTACGATCATTTAAAGTCAAACCAGAGTGTGAATTCACCTGACATGAGAAAGCACAGCTGGGAGAAAGACTTCCTTCTCAGCACTTTTTTCTCCTTAATACCTTCACTCGGGTAATTTTAAATACATTTGCTTATTTGTCTTAGTCCAACTTCCTCTTCTAAAGTTCGCTTTAAAACCGTGAGTCATTAACTCTGTCTTGAATAAATACTGAAGAGTGAATAGATAGCTAGAGACATCAAGCCCCAAACACCTCTCAAGCTCTGAAGAGGTGCGTAAGAGCCGTATCTAGCTCCACTTCACACTCCTCTGACACCACTTATTGATAGCAAAACACTGGGACAAATTTCAGTCAGAGTTCACAACATCCTTTTTCCACTGAAGAGGTTTATGTACATGCTGCTGAAGGAAGAACTGCAGGAAAGCCTAGTTGAAACATGTGTCAACCCTTACACAGCAGGACATCACAAGACAGACAATTAAATAGTGGCCTTCTCACAAAACCTATGAGCCAACCCCTACGTTGAGGATCGCAAAAATCATCCTTCTTGAGAGGCAGCAGCTCCTGAAGGCATTCTAGGCTTCACAAATGCCCAGTGAGGGAAGGAGGACTGTGTTCCACCATCACAGGTTCTCTGTGGTCCTCCTGTAGCAGCATGCTCTAACACCTCTTCCTCCCTCTGCAAATACTCCTAGTCATTTTCTTAAAGCTGTAGCTAGAGTCTTAGATATTCCAACACAAAATTCGAAAACTGCAATTGTTCATGGATTTCATGCTGATCTGTACTTATACTCACCTTTTCCAGACATGGAAGTAGCAAAGGTATCTATCCACACAAATACTTATACGCAAGTCGTGATCTGAAGATCACTTTGATGATCCTGCAAATAGATCATAGCACAGCACTACAATTTCATGGTAACTTCTTAAACAACATCTCAGAACAAGAGATAGTGTTCTTCATTCTTTTCATTGCAAAGTGAAATAAATCAGTTTAAATGACTAGGTCAAGAAAACCTCTTGGATTTGCTCTCAGAAATTTAGGGATGCTAGTAAATATGGCTGAGTCCCTTAACTAATCGCCTGAATGTTTGTGTTATGGATCCAAGAAAATTGTTGTCTTTAATGTTTTTGTTTTTCTAAATGTTGCAAAGAGCAGGTAGAGCCCAAGTAGTCTAGGAAGTTCCCAGCTCTTTAGGATACTTGTAGGTCCAGCTGAAAGCTGTTATGGAGCTTAGCTAAAACTGTAGTAAAGGAATAGCCTCTCTAATAACCTTTCAGTCATAAATCTCTGAACTACAGTGATTCTGCTCTTTCTACATCCATATGGTATGAGTATCAGGATTTCTTTTAAAAGGATCTTTAACTCACAGTCAACTAGGAAGGTACCCTTCCTTGGGATGTTTTCTGCATGAATACTTGGGCAGTGGCAGACTCCATGCTACAGTGATAGGAACATAGCTGTGGATGCTATTATTTGATCATTATTTCTGGAAGACTTGTGCAATGTCTGCTGCAAATCCTGAAGAGTGAGCTGCAGATTTCTCAAAAACTATTCCTTAATATATGAATTGAGCTGTGGAGCCAGTGTGTCTTCAGGGTCTAAAGGCTAAGAAGGAAGTTGTGGACTTATTGACACTGGAATTAATTTTGCTTTTTCTACGTTTAGACTCTTCCGAAGATTGAATAAAACATTTTAATATAGAAAACCAAAGCTATGCAAAATGTTTACAATGAAACCAAAACCATATTACAAATTTGGAATCCAGTATGGGGTTGGTCAACGCTTGCATGCCTTTTGTGAAAACCTCTTTGAGAGAAGTCAGGCCGATCTATGGTTTTGAGCCGGAATTATGGGAAGCAGAATGCTTGGCTGAGTTTCACATTGCATGCTCTGAGTTCATTTCAACCTGAGAATTATGCAAAATTGGGGGCATGAAAATTCATAAGGATCAATACTGGGAAATGCACTGAAGAACTGTTTCCATGATTCCTTAGAGCTTCAGGGCTGGCATTTGGTGTTGTTTAGTGCACAGAAGCTGTTTGTGATTTTCATGACTAAGGTCTTCAAGAAAACTCTACTTTGATGAATTACTGCAGATCACTTTAAGATAGCCTCTCTCTGTTTATTTTCTTCCTACCAACATACTACAGAAAGAGAAGGCTTAGCATAAACATTGCCCTAAGTATTTATAGCTGATTTATAGGAAATCTAAGAAGTAGATGTGCATTTCTAGAGTTGAGATGCAAACTGTATTTTGATGTACCTTTTGGACAGTATCAGAAATATAAAGTAAAAATTACTGCCCAGTATACAGTCATGTTCAGGGCCAGTCATGAAGAAGCCAAAAGGTTTAGATATGTCCAAGGGGTTGTGGTTGTGGGAAAAGGCTAGATAATTTCATGCAGCTTTACATGGTCAGTGTAATGTAGAGTTTGTGAGGGGGAAGTGCAAGTGTAATACAGAAAACTGTTACTTTGTGAAGAAATGGAAAAGACCTGGAATAATTTCGGACCTGAATAGAATAAGATGTGGCATTTAGTATTTAAGGCATACGGTCTGTAGGAGGAATACAAAAACAACCTTTAAAAATAACTGAAACTAAAGAGCTACAGAACCTCCCCTTCAACACTAATTGTTTTTAAATTTCATCAATAGCTGGCCTCAGTACTGCAGGAATCCAGTGAAATTTCCACCCCTTAAAAATGCCTGAAGCTCCAACTTAATGTTGAATAAAAACTCATTAGCAGAACCATACCCTGCTCACCAGAGAACTCTTCCTGGAAGGAAGTATAATAGATACAGCACCAGTGTGTAAACATCTCCACCTTTTTACTCACTTGGACATTCATCTGCTAGTACTGGACATGAGGGGAAAGAAATAAAAGGCCATATCTCAACAGGAAAGAGTAGGAGTCACTTATCCTTTGAAGATGGCAAACAAGGAGGAAGACTGGAAACCCAAGGCCTACCAGTGCCCTCATTTTCACAACAAGTGTGGAACAGTTTCTCTTGGCAGCATGTCCCAGCTGTCTAAAGCAGAAGTATAAAAAACCCACAGGAAGTAGAGGTACCATAATGCAAATAATGACGAATTTTACTTAATGCAAATACTTAAAGAACATTGGAAGGAAAAAACCAGAATAAACAAAAAACCCAAACAACCAAAACAAAACCCAAAAACCTCCCCCAAAAAATGACTTTGTATTGATGACAAAGATTTAAGAGAAATAAGTATTCTATTCCCTATCCAGAGATTTACTTGAAAACTGTAGCAACCAATGAAGGACTTTTACCTTTCAATTACCAGATTTGGTGGTGTTTAATATGTGCAAGTTGTCCAAGAGCAATAGATAACTTACTGCTTCTGCTTACATTCCATCACTGTAGAGGATGTCATTGACATTACTTAGATTGAATGGAGGAGTTTTGGGGATGGAAATCGCTGTAAATCTGAGTCCTGACATGAAATTCACATAGGCATAGTACAATACCCCTCCCAGTCATCAAGAAAGAAAGGGAGGTTTTGCTAAGAGTAGGTGCAACCAGAGCAGATGTTCTTGATGCTGAAGTACAACATCTTTTAAAGTGTTGATTACCACACCAATTTCTTTACTGTATACACTTGGAGGAGCAGTAACTCTAGAAGGAAATATTTTGAAACAAATGTATCTCAGGTTCCTTATAAGAAGAGCCATTACATAATGGAATGAACACAAGCACTGTGGAAAATAATTTTACTTTTTCCCTTAGAAAAACCCAAACTTGTCAATGTTCTAGCAGATATAAGACTGAAATCAAAATGCCCATGTATTTGAATTGAATTGAATTAATGTACTGGGAATTTGGAGTTAATATCAGAGGAGAATACTAGTGCACATTCATGGTTTGAGTTAAATTTCCCGAGAAGCTGGGAGTCTTTTGGCTTGAAGTCATGCTTAGCTTTCCAGTGCAAGCAGTAATAACAAAAAAAAAGTCTTTCCTATTTCTTATTAAATCTATCTGTTGAAAATGTCACCTAGCAGCTGTGTAATTCACTTTATCAGGAAGTGTGATTGAGTTCAGATAAAGTTTGTTATCTCTGCTGAAGTGGCCACCCTGTAAGATAACAGCAGCTCTGCGTGTTTGCATAACTCACAGAAAATCTTCTTCAACACATAATCCCTCTGTTCTTTTCTCTACAATCTTAGAGCAGAAAATCAGCTTTCCAGTGAAACAACATCACAAAATAGTTGAGTTTACACTCTGGCTGCAACAGCCCATACCCAACAACTGTAAACTTGCCAGACAACCATGTTCACAGTCCTAAAGCAGCAGCAGGATGTGTCTCAGCTAAGTGTCTTGCACTACAACTTTTATTTGTCTGATAACAATATCCAGACTAGAGAGTTTCTGCAAGAATGTAAGTCAAACCTAGATGAAAAGTAATTAGTTCTGAGCAAGATTACTGGCTACCTTGCTGGTCAGATTTGCAGTTTGTATCAGTACTGGCCATATAACAGGGATTTCTGAACACTGCAAAATGCAAGAATATTTTTCAGGACATAGGGAAAAGGGACTCTCAATGTCTAATCAAAAAGCCAGTGTAATGGAGATATTCCTTGACGAGTCTGAGTTCTGGTCTGATCTCCCCCAGGCTCTGCTACAGCACACAGATCTATGAAGGTTCTAGCTCCTCATAAATAAGAACTGGTGTCTTGTGTCTTTTACAATACTGAGTGTTTTGTAATCTTTAATGGAGTTAATTTGGGGTAAAGTCCATGATTTGATTGATATTTCTTATATTTTTTTCTTATATTTCACCATTAAAAGAGCCTCCCCACCACCACCAAATCAGAAAACAACACCCCAAAAATCCACCACACCAAACCCAAGAAGCAAAGGGCAAGTATGCTGATAAATTCAAGTAGAGAAAGAAAGAACAAGAAGACAAAATTATCTTTGGTATTAACTACTCAAAATTGTCCACAACAGTGTAAACAGTACCCCTTTCCTACCTGCCTTTATCTTTGTGGCATAGCTGCGTAAAAATGGGATTTGTAGTCACCAAATTTTTATACCTCTTTAGATGAGGGAGAATTATGTATTCTTTATTCCTCACTAAGTGCATTAGTTCATGATGATGTTGACATCTCTCTTTCAGAGGCAATCTCTTTGAGCATATTTAACAGGTGAAAATGAGCTATTTTACAAACTGAGGGAAAGTTTATTTTGCAGGCTGGAGTTCTATTAAAGCCCACAGTAAATTCTATAATGAAATTTAGTGCCACAGTATTTCTCAAGCCATCTGTCATGTCAGGAGAGCTCTGGAGGACAGAAACCTTAGGAGTTTCAGGGTTACAAAGGGCTGGCCGAATTAAAGTGAATCATAGACAAAGGGGCCAAATGTTTTTCAGACATGTCAGCACATAACTGATGAACAGTTAATCCTTCAGTAACGGGTTAACCTGCTGCCCTGTTCTAACCATGAGAAATGTTTCTGTGAGGAGTTCCCTCACTTGTCATTTGGACTGTCAACCTGCTCTAATGAGTTTATTTCAAAGTCCAAGCTAGTTTACATACTGAAGCACTAAACCAGCTACTTCTCACTCTCTGCTGCAGACATTTTATTCTCAAATCATTCTTCCCTTATCACCTTTCTTTCTCAAATGCTTTCCCAGACCCTGATGGCTAGTGGGAAAATTCTGAATTGGAAAAGCTTCTAATGGCTGAAGGAGAGGAAGAAGTCAGATTTGAAACAGGCCTCTTGTAGTTTAATGCTTTGGATTTGGATACTAGCTAGTGACTGTTTGGCACTGTTGTAATTTTTCATGAAAATATAATTCGGTTGAGATGGTTGTGTACTATGCTTCATATTCAGATCAGTGTGATTTAACCTTTCAGAAAACATGTTGTAAAACAGCGGTTAAGGCATTCATCTGCGAAGTGGGAAACTGAGAAGGGAGGAATAGACCACACCTTTTAAATCATTTGCCTGAAGGAATTAGATGTCCAAACCATAAGCTTATACCTCCCATAACTTTGAGTGAATCAGGCATATACTTGTTTGTCTTTAATCTGCTGATAGGAAACATGAAGGTGACAAAAATAATTCCCCCAGTTCTTCGGTAAAATCACTGTTGTGGTGCAAACAACCTAGAGCTGACCTAAGTCAGCAAAAAAATGATGAGGTATAGTTGTTGTAGCAGGGGAGTATAACTCTACTTTCTCCTTTCAAATGATACACTCAGGTGTTGGAGAGGATGTTTCCATGACATCTTCCATCAGAGACTTCAGATCAGGCACTGCAGCATGTTAGCATACCTTGTATGGATGTCAGTTATAGTAGAATGTAGTGTAATACACAACTATGTATGCAGCACTGACAAATACGTGCAAGTAAAAACAGATCGACAAACATTAGTGACCAGCCCTCTCAAGTACATGTTCATTTGTACCTGGAAGGCATGACCTGTAGTTGGCTTATGACTATTCCTTGGCAATATATTCTCACAACCTGGCAGAATCTGATCTTTCATCTTTCAGTGGTAGATAATTAACCCCCAAAAACATTTCCATATGACCAAAGTTTTTTTGACAAGACCAAAGTCCTCAGTTTTGTGAGGAGTTGAATGACTCCACAGTTTTGGGGTTTTTATCCATAAGAGATGTTGTTGCCCAAGTCTATGAATTTTCAGCCAAAATTCCCATTCCCTTGCTGATCTCCTTTCTGCTCTTTGCCAACTGTCTGCTTGGATCCCAACCTCCAGCTGAGAGATGGAGATGTTTCAAGGATGGGCAGAGTAACTCTTTTATGAATATCATTTGTAAATTGCTCTGGAATGGCAGACACTATATAAATATTAGATACCATTACTATTAAACTGTCATTCAGCAGAATCCTCTGTTCATTTATTTCTCTTGGAAATAAGATGGAAATAATCTTTACTATAAAATTGGTTGATAACATCTACTGAAACAGCTGGTACCCTGACATGTTTAATAGAAGTTGGTTCTTAGAGGAAACTCAACAAATGAAAATGACAGTGATTATGTTTCTTAACATGTAGTTTACATATCTTTTGCCTAAAGGATTTCTGAGTCACTGTCTTATGTCTGCCTGGTTATCTAGAACTCTTAATGGAATTAACACAAGTGATTGTGGAAGAGGCTATGTAGATCAGCTAACATATTTAGTCCTACTTGTGGAGTAGCACGAATGTTTAAACGTGTATGTAGAAACCTTGTAAGTGTGGATTGCAGGGAAAAAGAGAGCTTGGCTGAACTGAGGGAGATAGAAGTCATTATTTTGCCAGTTGTTGTGTTCTGGAAGGAATGAAGGAGGTTTGAGTAAGTATAGGACAATCCAGAGCTACATATATGGACCTCCAGAACCTCTGAAGGAAAGGGTTTGGGAAAGCAATGTAACACAAGGTGCTAAAGACATCTGCTTTTCTCATATAGAAGAATTTTTTAATGCATCTACTATTAGCTATGTTCCTTTTGGATAAGGCAAAAAGATACCATTTAGTGTGTGTGTGTGTGTGTATGTGTTGGTCTTTCTGCAGGAAAACTGAGGCTTCTTATGGCAACGAGCACACCAAATACATCATTTATTTCCAGAAAGTATCCCAGCCAAGACAAAATGTGAATAGGGAAGTTGGGGGAGGGGTGGGGAACGGGGAGCAAAGGTGGAGGAAAGATTTCCATTTGGGACTTGATTGATCACAGTTCACCTGTTTTTATCCCAAAGAAGAACTGTCCGTACAATTCAGCTGTTGCTGAATGGGGTCTGTTACGAATCCAGACTTGGCTAGTAAAATCTCTGCAATAAAAACATGTCTTTGATGTCCAGCCCAGTACATAAAAACCAAAAGTATGCTGTTACCAAGGTGAATGGGTGAATGGTTTGGGTTAACATCTGAGCAGTTACAAATGTCACAAGCTTGGAGAGATTTAAAAAAACAATTGAAACATCCATTGAAGCCAGGTTTCTGGTTTAAATTTAAAAGAAATTAAAATATCTAATATATTTTATAGAGTTGTCAGGCATGAAATTGCATCTTTGAGAGTCTGAAAAACACTGAGAATTTAATACATGTACTTTAGGTAATGACATACAAATGAAGGAGATAGCAATTGATTCACGACGCATTATGCTAAATAACAGATTATGTAGCAGGGGTGATATATGTCTGAAGATAGCATGTTGCACAATTAGGATATTGTCCTTCCTTCTGATAAGTACATACTAAGAGAAAAAAAAACCACCTGACAGGCTTTCTCCTCATGAGATGCGAGCATGATACCAAAGGTATTCACAAGCTTTAGTCTACAGAAAAAAAAATCTGTAAAACAGGGTGCTTTTTTTATGGGATAAACCCCTTCCCTAGCCATTCCTAAGGAGAAATTAGAGGTTGTTGTTATTGTCATCTTCTGCTCATGAAGGAAATCAAAACTTCTGTAGACAGAGCCATTGCCTGTGTATTCTAGAATACTTAGTGTAGGTCTTGTCTATATGCTTCATTATGTGGAAGAAGAGGATATGAGAAAAAAAGGGAAGCTGAACCCTGTGCATTGAAGGTTAGGGGTGATAAAAAAAGAGACAGCAGCTGATTTTGACTGCTAATCACCACTCTATGGTGTGGCTGTTATTTGCGTTGACTGGTGAGGAACCAGAGCACATTCCTGATAGGTGCGGCTCTAAGCTGTGCTCTCTTGGACTATACAATTGCCAACCATGAATCAATACATGTACTTCAGATTTTTTCTGCATGAGGAGAAGAATGTTTATCTTGCACAATCTTTGGGATCAATAGAGTTTTCCAATAACAGTTGTTACTCCTTGAAACTCTGCAAAGAATATTAATGGAGAATCATACACTCTTTGCTTCATGACGCTAGTATGCAGCAGAGTGGTCCCAAGTGGTCAGTATGTTTTATACATAATTTCTTTTGCACAGAAATGAAAAATAAGGAAAGAAGACCAGCTTAATAATTCAGACAATGTAACAGGTAAAGGTCAGGTTAAGTAAAACTGTACTGGAAGAGTTTAGGAAAGCTTAGGGAAATCTTTGGCAATATCTGAAGTTTTCATGAAATGTGAGTGACTGTAGCAGAAAGACATGTGTGAGTTGTATGACCAGTCGGATAGCAATATTTCCATCTAGAAAGACAAAATCACCATAAATGTTGTGTGGTGTTAGTGGGAAGAATATAGAGAAACCTCAAGCTCTTTTTACTTCTTACTAAAGGTTTAATTTTGTTGAATCCTGAAATCTAGTATATATCTCTGAAAGTTACAGCAGCTGAAACAAGGATGTACCAAGCCAGAAAAGATGAGAGAAATAGAT
>NW_010225120.1:15599-27657 GCF_000690775.1 Eurypyga helias
AGGAATGTGAGCCAACATCTGAGAAGACAGTGAAGTTTTGTGGATTTAGACAAAATTAAAACCAAACCTTCAGCATTATGGTTCTTTGTCCCCCTCTGGTGACTGAAAAGCTTCAGAGGTCTGTGAAACTAATACAGCATTTGGGCTGCAAAGGAAGGTGGTGGTGGTGATTGTTGTTACGTCTATTTTGTTTTAAATCCAGACAGTTGCAACTAATCCTGGGTTATTCTTTTTTCACTGCTAATGAGCCATACAGGAGTCTATTTCATGAGTGCTACCTGATAAATCTAGTCACAGAGTATTTCTGGCTAAGTGCAAATTGTCTTCTGTGCCTAATGAGCCTCAAAAGAGGAGGAGGCAGGCAGAATCCTTTTCCTGTGGCTAAATGATTTGCTCCAAATGGTCCTTTTTCATGGAATATGAGGGAAGCGGGTATTGGCATTTCAGAGCCATGGAGGTGCTTTTTCAAATACAGTCATGTCTGTGTTCATGCTCATGCTTCTGTGTTTGTGGGTAGCAGAGTGGCATGCCACTTTATGCCTGCTCACGTTATGATTCAGAAAGAGACCTTTTTCATGACGTAACTCTATTGTATCCTCTTGCTAAAACCCCAGTTATTCTCATCTATTTATTAAAAGATTAGTGTAGGAAATGGTATGCTAATTCATGAAAATACGTATCTATAAAACAGTCAAAGTAAACACTAATAAGGGATGACTACAGTGAAATATGGGGCTGAAGCCACCAAAGCAGTGCCTAATTTCCACATATCTTTACACAATCAGCCATTGCAATTAATTTAGTCACCCTAAAAATTGCAGGGGGTTAGAAAGTGCTCCAGAAAATAAAATACCAAAAAGAATATATTCTTTACATATACATGGAGGATACTTCTTTGGCCTCAGGAACTTTGGTACCTTCAGAGTAAGGAAGGATTTTTCCTTTTCCTTGGTGGAACTGTTATGTTGGGCGTATGCATCTGAAGTGGCAATTATGAACCTGTTTCCCATGGGAATCTAAGCTGAAAAATCCATTGCATCTGGCATTCTATCCGGCATCAACTGAGATAGTAGGTGACTTTCCACCAGCTGGTGCTATGCTAGTCAGCAAATAGTATCATCTGAATCTCAAACACTAACTGCAGACACTCTAGAAATTTTTCCAACCTGCTTGTTTATCACTTAAACTGAATTGACACTGTGAAACATAATTGCATTGTTTCATTACCCATGTCTTCACTTGGTGAATATTTATACAGAACTCATCCTTTAAAGAGCCTGCTGCTGCACTGGCTCAGTACAACCACTTCAAAGTGTTCTTTTAGGGCATGAAGTTCCTTCAACATTTTGCTTATGCTGGGTAAAGTTGACAGCCCATGAAAGTCAGAATGAACCCATGAATTCAGTGGACTCTGGAAAATACTTGTTTTGTCCACCGTCGTAGCGTTAGAGTTGCATTTCTGCAAACTGTATAAACATTTCTAGCAGTGTTAGGCTTAATTTTATGTATTATCCTATCATTACTGGGATCACCTATGCTACCAGCAATGTGTATGCCGTGAGTACAGTGCAATTACATGAATGGACCCACGCCTGAAGCTAAAACTTCAGACATTTTAGAAAATACTTGTAGATCCTAGCTTATGTCCCAGAGAGAAATACAGAGTGCAGACCCTTAGAGCTTTAGTTATATTCACTAAAACACTGACTCAGGAAAAAGATGTACTAGAAAAGACTACTGGGTTATTGCTAATATACCAAGGGCCATGCCGGACTACCTATTTATCTTCTTATTGAGCCTAATAGGAGACAGAATTGTAACTTCTGCGTATCTCCAAAGTGCTGCTGCAGTTCTGTCTGCCTGTCTGTATATGACAAGTGTAGCTTCTGAAATGACTGGAATCCTCCCAAATACTTCGTTTCAAAGCATCTAAATATCGAGAAAAGTGAGAAGTGATAATGTAAAGATCCTTATGTCTCATTACTGAGCCCAGGAACATCTTTCAGATGTTCAATTTGTGACTGGTCAGGAAGGGTTAAATCTTCAGGAATGTCGGAATGTTGTATCTTTGCACACTCTTTGTGAGAGCTTTGCTTTTTATTTATAGTAATTAGGAAGTAATGGTATTCTGTCAGGTCACCTGTGAAACATCTGGCCTCAGTTTTGTTGAAGTGGTGCATCAAAGGAGTTAAAATTTATTTGACTATCTTTGGCACAGGTCAGGAAACACTTGGCTGTCAATACACCAGGTAGATTTATGGTTATGCATGGACAGAAAGAAGGAATTGAACAGATTTCAGAGAAATAACAATACCCTTTTCCTTTGATAAATCTATTGGAATTTCATTTTTGCTCAAGTCAGCTTCCAGCAACAGATGCAAAATGCATCTGGTTTTGATGGCACAGTTCAGACTAATATGAACAATGAAGAGAACAAGACAGAAAAGGTTGCTCTTCTGTCACCAAAGGGACAATTTTTGTTTTGATCACTCTCCAAATAGTAGATAAATCAATGGTATTTCATGTCAATGCAATGCCTGAGCATGAAGTCATGGCTTGGCCAAAACACTTTCAGAGTACAATATTAATTTACTGTAACTTATTCTAATTGTAGACAGCAGTTACAGAATCACAGAATGGTTGAAGTTGGAAGGGATCTGTGCTGGTCATCTGGCCCAACCCTCATGCTCAAGCACCTAGATCTGGTTGCCCAGGATCGTGTCCAGAGATCTCCAAGGATAGAGAGTCCATAGCCTTCATGGATAACCTGTTTGAGTGCTCAGTCACACTCTCTGTAAAAAAATGTTTCCTGATGGCCAAATGAAGCCTCTTATGTTTCTATTTGTGCCCTTTGCCTCTGGTCCTCTCACTGGGCATCACTGGAAATAGCCTGGCTCCATCTTCACCCTCCCTTAGAATATTTTTATTAATTGATGAGATGTGTCTGAGCCTTCTCTTCTCTGGGCTAAACAGTCCCAACTCTCTCAGCCTTTCCTCCCATAAGAGATGCTGCGGCCGCTTTACAGTCTTAGTGATCCTTTGCTGGACTTTCTCCAGTATGTCCATGTCTCTCTTGTACTGGGGAGCACAGAACTAGACTCAGTACTCCAGATGTGGCCTCACCAATGCTGAGTAGAGGGAAGTATCACCTCCCTTGACCTGCTGATAACATCCCTCCTGATGCAGCCCAAGATAGCATTATCCTCTTTGCTGCAAGGGCATATGGCTGGCTCATGTTCAACCTGGTGTCCACCACGACACCCAGGTCTTTTTCTGCAAAGATGAAGTGATGGCTTTTCCAATAGGCCTCAGATTATCTATTTTTTCTATTTTTTTCACATTTTCTTTTGTCCACCTGCAATATTCAGAGTACATTTTATGTAAGAACTCTTTTATATTGGAGTGTGTTTGTTCCAAGTGAAATCTATCCATTAAATTGCATCAAATAGTAGGGGATTCTGCCTACAGGAAACACACGAAATTGCTGTTTCTTCTTTTCCATTTCTACCATACGCTCAGGGCTGAACTACACCGCATTTTCAGCAGTGACCTTCACACTGACATACATACTTATGTTACAGACTGATCATGATGCAGGTGCCAAGCAGTGTTTCTAATCTGCTTCCTCATTAGTGCAGACAGAGTTTTGGGTGTTTGCAAGCAAGATGATATTAATGGGAAGTTACTGAGTTCAAAAGTAGGTGGAAGGGTTTAATTGTCTCCTGACAAACAACATTTAGCAGGTATTTTGTTTTAGTGCATCTGCATCTCTAGACAAAAAATTATGAGGAACCGTAAAGATATTTAGAATCTAGAAATTTTCTGTGAAGTAGCATGATCTCTGTTGTATCAGAAAGCAAGAAAGATGATTAATATGACCCTTTCTTGCTTTAAAAATTTGTTTACCAGTGTGAGTGTAAAGGCAAGACAAGGCTGCAGTATGGTGTCCACACTGAAGTGATGGAGTATGTTTGGAGATGATCTGCTCCTGCCATGGGAGGGAGAGTGGAAGGACAGAGCTGGGGTGGAGAGCGCTGGAGCATAGGCTAGGTATACTTGCTGCCAGAGGACTATGAGGCAGTGGTAGCATCTAATGTCTCCCACCTCCTCAGGGAGGCCATCTCTGCACACTGATGCCTGGCTGGCAGCCGGAATAGCTCCCTTGGCTCTCTGGGGTCCTGCACATACACAAGATGGGCAGGAGTCCATGGCTATGCAGAAGCACACATAGAGGTTTTGCTCCCTCTGCAAGTACAACCATCTTGTAACAATGCAATCTTACCAACAACTGTAGCAGTCATGAAACGTGAGACATGAAGGGTGGAGAAGATTTCAGCCTGAAACACAGAAAATTACTCAAATGTGTGCAAAATCCTTCAGCCTTTTCAGCTCGTGTTGGGGTTGAATTTTAAGCACGGGTTAGGCTGACTAGTGTCTTATGAGAGATTATTTTGAAACTCCGTACTTCAGTATTGTCTGAAAGCAGCCAGGATTCAGCAGCTGAGACAAAATTGTCCTGACAGCATTTTCATTTGTGCCATCTCAAGTTCTATGCTTGTACTGAGGCTCAATGACTGAAGATCCAAAGGGAATTTGGACCTTGATTGGGACTGTTTGCCTTGTTTCCTCTAGTTCACTGACATACTCGACCTATGAAAACTATTTCAAAATTTCGCAGGATTATTTGAACGCTAACTTGAAGTCCAGTTTACAGCAGCAGGAAGCAGACAACACTTCACAGAGGTCTGACTGAAATTCGAAGTGGGGAACTTGGGAACTGAGAATAGGTGACAGTGCCATACTACTGTTATTGCTATTTTGCTCAGTGGATACATCTCAATAACATTTTCATTCAATATTTTCACTTGATTTTATTCCAGTGTAGAAGATTGGGCAGAAGCCCCCCTTCCTGCAAACTGTAAAGGCATCTACCACACAGGCAGCCCCTACAGAGTTAGGCTGGAGAAGAAGTCAAGAAAAGAAAGAACAAAGGGTCCAACTAAAAAAAGGATTCATAAACAGAATACCCAGCAACAAACGCATTAAATACTTCAGGGTAATGATCTTCACACTTACAACTTCAGAGGAGCAACTACAGAGGTTTGGAAGTGTGAAACACAGCTCTGTGTTTCCTAAGTTAAATGCATAGGGGATTGATCAAGGGCAGTTCTAGGCAAAGCAGAAATGACACTAAGAATATTTCTTGGAGGCCAAACACACCACTTTATAACCTGTAAAGGGAGGAAAAAGACTTCCTAAACACCCTGGCTAGAAATAACTGTAGCTGGAAACATAAGCTGATGAACAGGTTTTTTGCATTAAACCTTAAGCTATTTGAAAGAGGGTGGTATGGGAATTAAGGCTAGAAAAATTCCCCTAAGGGAGAACACTGATGGAAGAAAAGACAATGCTACAATTATTTGAAATAAGAGGAAAGTAACAGAATTCAAAATTGGAATTCTTTCCTTTAAAGGAATCTGGTTTGGGCAGGGATTGATGGAAAGGGCTGTAGCTGGAGGGGAAGAAGTGACGGCAGGGTGAGAGTAGGTGAAAGAAAAGGGAAGCATCTGGACACCTGGGCAGTCTAATAGGAAACGGTGCCAGAAGGCACTGTTTTCTCTGATTTTAACTGTTGTATTCTGTGTTGCAACAGATTTGTGTTCTGCCTACTAGCATAATGTTTACTACCAGTACTATGATTCTGGAGCACAGGAATACAATCTAACACATTTTTTATTTGAGACATGTACTACATCCACCCTTCCATGCAATGAACTGGGCCGGGTGACCCTTAACTCATCTCACAGCCAGTCTTTGTAGGATCAGCTGATTTGTGTTGGAAAGCACTTCAGAAGGTCTCTAATTCAAACTCCTGCTTAAGGCATGGTCAGCTCTGAAGTCAGACCAGGTTCCTCAGGATCTTGACAGTTGTCACTCAGGTCTTGAGAACCTCCAAGGATGGTGAAAGCCTCTCGGCAACCTCCTCCACTCCTTGATGGTAGACACAGTGTAAAACACTGTCTTTAAATATGGTCTGAATCTCTCCTTTCAGCTTATGTATGTTGTTTCTTATCCTTCTACCATGCACTAGAAGCTCCTTCTTGTTGATGATCTCCTCACAGGTACTGGGATCCTGCTGTTAGATGCCCCCAAGACACCATCCAAAGATGAGATAATACTAGAAATATCCTACTCACAATATGTTGCAGCACCAAAGGGCTAAAGGGTACTAGTATCTGCAGTAGACCTATATTTAACCTTTCCTCATGAGAGCAAGATCTTTCTGAAATGGACGCATAAAAAAAGCACTGCAAACCAGCCAGAGGTTTGGTCTCACTAAATAGTCGTTGCTTCTCCAGGCTTTCATGGTGCTGAAATGAAAATCTCACAGGAACAAATTAATTTCTGAAATTTCTTCTACTTCTTTATTTTTCCCCTTGGTATCTCAGCATGTACTTAAAACCAGCTCTGTAAATGAGGAATATATAATTAAAGAAATTTTGAAAAAAGTACTTTTTAAGACTTTGTGTAGATTTCAGAGCCTTTTTTTAATTACCCAAAGTGGTTAATAGTGCCCATCAAAGATGATCCAGAGGGGTGTATGAAACCGAATCATAACTACATTGAACAATTATTTCTACAAGAAGTTTCTCAGAGAGAAATCATTTATTTCCAGGCTTTTAACACCTACAGAAACTTTCATAATCACTTGTCAAGTTTATCAGTGTTTTGAACATTCTTTCAAACCAAACCCGAAAAACTTAAACTGTTAAATTTTTTCAGGTGTATATTTCGCCAATAGAATCTGGCGAAAAAGATAAAGTATTAAGAAAAAGATAAAGTATTAAGCCTCAAGTCTTGGGAAGTTATATAAAGGTGTTTGTAGTGGGTTCAACACAGACCTATTTAAACAAAAAAAAAACTGAAGAAAATGTCTTACATAGAAATATTTGATCCAAAACTTTGTATTTTGATAAACTTTATATAAGGCAAAAACAGAAACTAAGGGCTAGGATTTGTAAAAGGCTCCCTGGAAAAGATAGGCCTGAAGGCTCACAAACATCTTAATGCCCAGCTCCTAGACCAAAGCTCCTATCTAATATAAATAGGAAGAAAACTGCAGCTAAAGCCACTGTGAAGTACAGTCTGAAACAGGCAGCGATCCAGATCTCATCAGGCATTCAGAATACTTAAAAAACAAAACAGAACAAAAAACCCTCAACTTCTTTGTAACAAAGGTATTTTAGCTTCTGCCAAAAATGCTTAAACGTCCCTAGATCCTATCTGTGAGACAAGGACAGAACATTAGGCAAGGACAGAAGCTGGTCAGGATCTCTGAAATTATTCACTGCCTTGTAGTCTATTTCACTGAAAAATTTGAATGAAAGTTGCTGGCAAACAGGCTGGAAAAAATATGGCCTAAGCTGATAAATATCTAAAATGCAAGGCCTATCTCAGGCTGCACAGACGAACTAACTGATTCCAACAATTCTTATGAAAGCAAAAAGGAAAACAATGTTTTCTTACCATAAAACAAAACAGGAAAACATCCTGTGTGATATCATTTTGGAGAAAAACAAGGTCAGCTTTTCTAAAGAACGGATTTTGGGGGAAAGGTGTTAGTTATTGTTCTCCACCTTATTGTACTGACACATAAGGCAGGATGCAAACTAATTGTGTCAAGATTATACTTGTATTTACATATTTGCAAGGTTATTAGGCATTCTGGAGTTCAAGGGAGTTCACTGAATGAAAGAGATTCAAGCAATAATGTGTTGGGTCTCCATCCTAAGAACAGACTTTGTATCAAGGGGCTATAGATATATTTTAAAGATTATTACAGAAACATTAAGTTGTATCTTCTTCAGATTTTTTCTAAGTCCAGGTTGATAAAGCAAAATACTGAAGTCACAATTAGCCTTTCGTGAAATCTACAATAACTTGAACAATATATATGTTGGATATAAAAATGTATTTCTTTGATTTCTTTGGTAATTTAGTGTTTTACATGTAGTTATGCAAATTTCCATTAGATTTTCACATATATATCAGCCTAAACACATGGTCCCATTCCAGCAGAAAAAAAAAAAAATTATCTGGGTGAGAAACTCCAGTATTTTATCTGCTGCTCATTATTATCTCCTTCTGCTTGCAGAAGCCTCTGGTAAGATGACAAGCTCTCATGTTTGGTTTAACTGCTTTTAACTTTTTTTGTAGTAATTACTTGAACATACTTGATTGATATTTTGATGAGTGGTAGAAATAACTGGTAGATTGCTTGAACAGACACATAAACCATGCAAAGGAAATTCCAGAAGTGTTTCCAAATTATTGTAATAGTTAGTGCTGTGGTCAATAGACTTGTTCACAAATATAATGTCTATTTGTCTCTAGAAATCAAACACAAATAAGGTTAGGAAAAATCTGAGCAGAAGAGTGTAAGGGTATTTTGACCCCTTCATCATGAATAAATGTAGAGAACATGTGTGAATTAACATGAACTTCACCTTTGGCTGTGGTGCCTTAATACACCCAGCCCTTCCCTGCAGCCAGTGCAATACAGTTCATTACAACATCTGCCCCAGCACAGCTCAGCTGTTCAGAGCAGGTGAAACGTCCCTGGTGATGGGTGAGTACACCTGGTGGGATGAGTACACTGGCAGCATCAGGGCATGTGCAATTCTCTCTTTTCTTCGTGCTCTGGTCCAGTGAATGCGTCCTACACAGCTGATCTGGATAGGTGTGCAAGGTGGTTTCACTGTTGAAGTGTGGGAGGAGCACTACCTTCCGCTTGTTCAGTACTCACTGTGCACACACCACAGGTCCCTGCCTGCAGACACTCCTTTTGTTGTGACTGTGGGATGTCCAGAAGTCCTGCTAGAGGTGATGCCACAACCAGGTCTTTCCAAAGATTTTGGACAAGTGGTTGAATCCCACTGAAATAACTGCCCCAGGATACAAAAGAGAATATGTGCTAAAAAAACCCCATAACATCTCTGAGTGGTTTTAGTCCTGATCCTGCTTTCAAGTTGCTGTTGATGTCTCATCCATCACAGGCACCCCTTGCTGCTGGATGAAGTTTCTGTTTTCAGCTCCCTCAGCTCATTAGTGAACCATTCAATGTGTCTTCCTATTATGATGCCAATATTTATTACTCCAGTATGGGAAAAAACACATGCACAAGAGAAGGAAAAGAGCAAAAGACAGTAGGGAAAAAAATATAAATACATTTTCTTTGCTTTTTGCACTTATTCTGTCAAAAAGATTCATAACTGAGCACTATAACAGTAGGATAATTAAAAGGCCATTCTTTTGGAATGCCTTCAGAAGCCCCTGTTTCTGGCACACTGCTAAAATAAAAGTCAGCATGAAAAGTTACAAAAGATTCTATTTTTATTTTCACTCCAGTGATTTCCCCCTCGCCGCCATTATCCTGACTCAGATTTCTTTCTTCTTTATGCGCAAAACTGAAGCAAACGAGGCACACATCAAAATTCTTCAGCTAAGAGAGGAATCATGGAAAGGATCATTGCTTTAACAAGGATCACTGACTTCCCTTCCATATTTTCTACAACCACCTTCATCTTTCTTCTGAAATCAAATGTCCCTAGGCAAATCTTAATGGGGGGAAAACCCCCAAATTTCCTCATGTCCCTGCAGCCTGTACACAATTAAACTTGTATTCTTTGTCTACTACTCTAAATAAAATTGTGAATGTTTTGTTTACATGCATGATTTAAATAGACTACCTAGACTTATCAGATAACCCATTTCTAGTTTTATCCCACATATACTCCTGTCACCTCTCAGCCTGTGGTCTGGCCATTTTCAACTCTGACCTTTTATCACAAAAGCCAGATTGAGGTGTTAAATAATTTTAGAGATTTCCACTTTGGCTGGCTGAACAAAACTCCCTAAAATTAAAGCAGCTCAGGGCTTGGAAACTTCTTTTGGTTGAGGAGGGTGACTGTGTTCAAATGGCCTCATTTCACTTGAAATCCTACCACCTGTCAGTTGAATTTTAAGGAAAAGTGTTGTGATTCTCTTCTTATTCCTTTACTATCCTTTGTGAGGAGCTGAACTTTCCTCAGTGTTAGAAATGTAAAACAGGTCATTGAGAAGTAAACAGCAGATCAACTCTGACTTTGACCTACCTCTGAAACATCACTAAAAGAATGCAGATGCAGATTCTTGGCATTTCTAGAGCTGGATGTTATGGTATGCTCCCAGTTTATGGCCTCTATCTGTGATCTTTCATAAAGATATTTTGTGAAATCTTAGTTTCACTCATGATAATGGCAAAATTCCCATGGATGTCAATGGAGCAGGCAGTCACTGCTTGGCTTTTTTAAGGCCTTGTTGACCCTGCACTGTAGAGTTTCTGTTATCACGACTGTGTTGGTAAAACCCTTTAGTGCAAATACAGTGCAAATGTAATGTTTGTTGATTGGAAAAGTGATTTGTGGGTGTATTTAACCTACCTTCCTAACAGTCATAATCTAATCCTATTGGAACTTCCTTCTGGCAACATAGTGATGTTCATGTCAACAACTTTGCTAGCATAAAATCATCAGTTTGAGGAGGATGCATGTGAGTTTTTCATATAAAGCAAATGTAGTTGTGTCAGGGCACCATTACAGGATAGGCATGACCCATGTGAGGGGCTTATGAAATACTTGCATATTAAAATGAGCTATTACAGAAAGATTTAAACATAATTAGGACAGGAAAAGATCTTCATTACTTTGGTGTGTGTTACTGAATCATTCAAATGGTCTGATCACATTCTAGAATCTCACATTGGTAAAACTTCATAGTGCAGGACCCAAGCAAAATGCCCGTAATGTATATGTAAGGCAGGGCAGAAGAGAAGGATGCAGGCACACTATAAGCATGCACAAAGAACATTGGCACAATACCATCATTAAAATGTTTTTTTTTAGACTTTTCTTTTTTTTTAAAAAAGCTTTAAACAAGAACTCAGAAGATAACTAACAAGTGACTGTCATAGCTATGAAGTCTTTCCCAAGTACGAGGGGTCACTTTAAAGCAAGTGCAAAAATGGTCTCACTTGAAAATGCAACAAGCAGTCATAAAGGTTAACACCATAGGTCAAACAGAGGTGGAAGCTGAAGTCTTGATGATGATGAATAAGAGAGAGGTGGAATAAAGCCATGAATGGTCTTGGAAGTGAAGTTACTTTTGTTTGCAGGAGAGATGAGGAGCCAGTTGTGTGCACAAGGAAGGGGTACCAAGATCAAAGCAAGAGGCTGGGAAATGATCATTAAAGCAGCATTCTAAAGGGCTCTGACCAGACAAGACTGTGTTTGTCAAGGTCAGGGGAAAGGATGTTTAAGATATGAGTGTCTGTGTGACTTGAACTGCCTGTTACAAATCTTGCTGAAAGATAAGATTCCTTGAAAATGTAAGATGTCAGGAAATGTCTGGTTAGTACTGTAATGGATTGTACACATTAATTTGGGCATAAGCAGAACATTTCAACTCTCACTCAATCATGACTATGGCATTATAAAAAACTGATCGTGAGTGGGAATAACTAGCTTAAACATATTCCAAAATGTAATATATGTTAGTGAACATGCAATCTAAAATACCTGCAACCTAAATGGTGTCTTCTGTTCATCTATTGGTCTTCATAATAAGGTGCAGTTAGTACAGTGGCCCTTGGGCTGTAAGAGAAGAAATCATATATATAGCTAAAGATGATAAAACATCTAAAAGCATAAAGAATGAGGAATTTTTAAATCTTGGTAAGTTGAGCTTACAAAAAATGAAATAAAAAAAGAGGTTATTTATGACTCTGTGGTGTCATTGAAATGTACGCTAGAAAAATATGCATGCTGAGCAAGCCTAATCCCAGCCTTGGTCTGGAAAAGGTCAGTAGACCACCAAATATAGTGTCAATTATGAATGATGAGTTGCTCACTGAGAGAGTGATGAAATCCATCTTATCAGCTGGGAAATAAGACCTAGCTCTGGCAAAGAGCTAGTAGAAACATAGAAGCATAGAAGTGTAGAATGGTTTGGGTTGGAAGGG
>NW_010225121.1:0-21976 GCF_000690775.1 Eurypyga helias
TTGTACTTTTAAACTTATTTTTATATAGCAAAAAGTTAGAAACATACTGGAGAACCCCAGCAAAAGCAAGATATAAAATGCGCTTTAAGTTTGCCATTATACGAACAGCTGAAACCTGGTGCATTTGTTGCCCTGCACCTGCAGAGCTGCTTGTAAAAGCGCAACAGGGACAACATTTTTGTTGTACCTGCTGCTACATCCCTGTATTTCATCTCTCGTTTGAGAGACTGAATACCCAACTGCCTATTGTGCGGAAGCACGGAAATCTGAGCAATACTCTCGCGGGTGTGCTAAGCACTATTTTACTAAAAACTGGGGGAGGAGGGGGAGGCAGGCGTACCGGGCTGGCATGTTGTTCTATACTCCCGTACCTTGCCTGTGGCTACCACCCAGCAGCCTGGGACAGGGTGGACAAACAAGCAGACCTCGGCACCCTTCAAGTCCCTCCGCTGCTAACCTGGGCATACAGAGATATGGCTGGCTTCTTGGACTCTCCCGCAGCCTTCCCCTCTTGCTGCGCACGCTCTAGCAGCTCGTGCGCAGTTTGCCATTACAAGAGCCTGCCTTTCTACTTGCAGAAGCGTTATAGCAGGGCAGGGATGGGAGAAATTTCTCATTAGCCTCCTGGCAAAGGAGGGAGTTGGGTCAGAATTGTTTTCTCAAACTGGATATCAAGGGAGGAAACTCTACACAAATTTTTTATTATTATAAAAATTGGGACCTCAGGGCAAGGGTCACTAATAACAAGAGATCTTTGCTGCTACTTCTTCTACTGACAGCCAGAGCTACGCTGTCTGTTGACTCCAGAATTGCAAATAACTACCAGTTATTCACGCAGCCCTATTTTCCATGAACAGAGACTGATGGGCACAGGCAGTAAGTAGACCAGCTCTATAGCACAGGCAGCAGAGATGGGAACAACTCAGCAGCAACAACAAGCTCAAGGCATAGTCTCTAATGGCAGGAGTTTAACTGATCATGCTTGTGAGAAAGACATTATATCCTTTAAATCTGTGTTTATGGAAGAGCTGGAATATGTTTCACAGTGACCCAAAGCAGTCACTCACTTGTCCACGCCTAACGTCTTTCTTGCTGTCCATCCTATAACAAAAATAAATATCCAAGATTTTGATGCTGCTGCAGCTGGCAAGACTGAAGAATAGAAGAGAGAATTATCCTCCCATTACCTATGCTTAAGTACATGCAGCGTAATAACGTTTCAGCTTCTGCTCACTCCAGAAGTTGTGATTCTCCCTACGTTAGTGGGATAACATATCACTGCTCTATCGTCACAACACAGATGCTGTGGTGCATCTGGTAAGACTTCATGTTGACGCTTGTAAACCCCGTGTTATGACTGCAGCACTAGAAAACAGTGTTTAATGTTAATGCTGCTTTCCTGGAACACAGTTAAAAGGCATTAAGAGAGAACATCTCCGGGAGCACTACAGAATCTTTGTCACAACACTGTCAAGACAAAAAAAATATATGCAATGCTGAAGGAAATGTGTCCTACCTTGGTTACAGAGAACACTATGGATCAAAGCAGATCATTAATCAGTAGTTTACTTTGCATCAGCGAGCGTTCAGCATATCTAACTGTCCAAGGAAACCACTGCTATGGTTGTGTCCACTTCCTTAGGCAGCCACACAGCACTGCATTGCTTGGGATTTCAGCAGTGCCAGTATCACTGAGTAAACATTTGTATTTACTCACAGATTTACAAGTAAAACTATTTTATTCGTGTAAGCCTCTCTGATGCCAAATTTCTTTTTTTTTACGCCTCTATTTTAGGACTAAGCTATTTAAAAACATCTTTTAAAATTCATTATAAATGTAAAGATAAATCAAAACATCTTTAGGAAAAACAAAGCTCCCCCTGGCTAATCCAGATAAATGCTGTGCAGAGATCCATTTGTCACAAGTTTAAAAAACTGAAACTTAAAATTTTCGTCATGTTCGCTGCATCTCAGCAACTAATATCGAGAGGTAGTCCCAATCCTATGATTAAATCACACACTACTGTTATGAACTGAAAGAACTGCATTGCAAGGACAGTGAGGCACAACACAAGGAATGAAGTCATCTCATGGTAATATCATGCACGAGAAAGATATGGGTATCAGAATTACAAATGATAAGAAATAAAGCAATAAGCAGATTTACCTGGAGTAGTTACTGGGTTCTATTTCTGATCTGTTTCATACTCCTTTCAGGATAAACATCCCTAAAGTATATTTCCTGCTTTGTACCAGTATTTTATTCACGACATGTGTGTTCTTCATTATTAAGTGAAGAACTGTAAGGTTTTCAGATGGAAGGCAGCGGGTGGGGGGAACAGAAATCCCCCCATTCCCAGCTCTAGCCACTGAACTCTTATGATGCAGGTAGACAGGAGGATTCTGCTGAAGGGAAGGCGCAGTGTATGCAGCTCCTCTCAGCAGCGCTTCTCTCCCCAGCAAATGCAGCTCGCTCGCGGTGGAACAGCCTGCAGTAGAATAACAAGAGAATTTCTCAAGTGCTAGTGTAAGCGAAGGAGGGGGTGTGAGGGAAAGCAAGGAAAGAGAATGCTTGGGAAGCTGCTTCTCTCTTCAGCTAAGGCATGGTGTACGCCCCTCTCTCACCGGGGTCTTGTGAGGATAGGCACACCAAAGGTTTCAAGGCTCTGAGCTACGATGTGAGATCTTACACAGAAAGCTGGCTAAAATAACCAAGGCTAGGGAATGCAAAATATTAAGTTTCCAATAGCAACATCAACACCTCCCTGTTGTAGCTCCTGTAATGTGATGTACATTTTGAGACAAACAGCAGTATTGTGTAAGGTAACATCTTTGGCCCGAAATCTAGTTGCAATACCAGACTTGCTCTGCTACCCCTCCTCAAGACTCATTTGCTGCCTTTAAGATTTCATTTGAATTTACAGATACCGTTTTCCTTATCGTATTCTTTAATATTTTCTCTCCTCTGACGGTGAGCAAACAACTAAGACAGCAACAGGGGTTAGCAGGCACTTAGTCAGCTCTGTCTACAGCCCACTGCTGGACGGAAACTTAAGTGACCATTCAGATGAAAAACTATTTTGCATGTACAAACCGCCAGAAAATCCACACAGCACACATCCTAGAAATAAAGAGAAAATCAGACTTCTTTCAGAGGGGCACAAGGCTCATCCAGCCATCATGTAACTGGAGTGTAAAAGACTTGCAGAGTCCCACACTTCATGCACGAGGTCTATTAATCTGGCATCCCCTCCTGCAGCCCCCTGGCAGTTCCAGTGGCTGAGCCAATGTTCAGTGGGCTGCGCTGGCTCTTCCCTCTGGCCCCGTGTGCCCATTCCCCGACGCCAGATCCTAAGCATCCCCCACGTGTAATTTCACAGTTAGACCCAGAACGTGATCAAGAATGGCACCTTTTGCATTAAACAACAGGAGCCAAAATGTTTGCTCTCATACGTGTATTGCTAACAGATGGCAATTTACTCAAATTACTACAGCCTCTTGGTCCTTGCTGACTTTGGTAACCAGCTCTAAGCGATATAGACCCAGCTCTCCCTCACACACCATTTTAAAGCAACATCATTATTTACAATTAGTTGTTCTAAAAAAGCACTGTTCTGTTAATAGTATTCACAGTGATATAGTAATGACTACACTTTGAAATCAAGTAATAATAGCTCAGAGAAGTTTCTCTTGGGGAGAATTTTCATCCCCATGTGGTTTATATATGCTAATTCCTATGCAAATTAAGAACCCACTGACACATCCTATTATAATACTTGCCCATTTTGTACGTGTATTTGGTGAAATCATCGCACTCGTATTATGCTTTGGAAAAAGAACATGTCCCAGCCTGCATTGTTGCTACGACAAGATACAGATCCATCATGGGAGTGTATTCTCCACTCTGGGAGGTAGGTGTTCACTATCACTAAAATGGCATGGACAGTGGGTGGCAGCAAGTTATCATTTCTTTCCTACGTTATGTAATTAGTACTGTCAATCCCAGCCTTTTAAAAACTCAGGGTTTAAGAAATAGAACAAACTGGTGTATTTTTATTTATTGTTTCAATATTCTAGTCCTTAAGATTCGTATTTTCTGTTCAAAGAGCCAAAGCATCACAAGTATTTTTAAAAGGGAAGCCTAAGCTTTCCATCACTGTGGAAACTGAAGCTTTAAGGGAAATCATGACAAGATCCACAATAAAATGACTGCCAGCAACCTCACATAGCATGTGAAGAAGAAACCCCTTAACAACATCACGTTGTCGCTAAATGTAAACTGCTGACAACTTCCCAGGCAGGAACAGCAAGTCATGCAAACTAGACTGTGAGTGCAACGCTGGTGTACAGCAGAGCCTGTCTGTGACACGGGTGGATGGGAAAGGGGAAGAGGGTGATGTTTGTGAGGGGAGGGAACACAAATGTCAGCCCAAAAAGCAGTGCCATATGTATTGCACTGGCAGTGCCTGCTCTGGTGAGAGCTGTGTCAAAAAGACAAACACACTTGCTGAAAACTTTCAAAACAAGAGCACTCCCTCAAGGCTGAATGCAGACACCTCTAACAAGTCAGGATTGGGAAAATCATGAGCTCATGACATTTATATGCTGCTTACTTTTCCAACAGCTAGTTAAGGGTGGGTATCCTGGTTTACTTTTACATGCAAACCCAGTACACAGCTCCAGCCAGTCCTGGGTGAGGACAACACTGACTATTCTCTCTCTTACCCGACGCAGACCTGGATCTACAACAAAGTGCAATAGATCTTCAGCTATTCCAGACTCCAAATGGCAATGCAGACAGACCAGCCAGAGACCGAGGAACTCAACTACTCCCAAACCTGCTACCTGGCTTGCAGGCCTGAGCATGAGCTTACCTGGCAGATATGCAGGGCTGGCTGGTTGACAGACCACATCTCGCTCCTAGGCCACCCACATGAGCCCAGGTCATGCCAGACTCCTCTGTGCGTGACACCAGTGTCACAGAGCAGGAACAACGCTTGTATGAGTCCTGATCTAAGTCCCGGAGATGCGATGGGTCTGACACATCAAAAAGAGAAGAGGCTTGTCGTTGCAGCTCCCTGTTGTACATTATTAACACAAGGGCCAGGAACATCCACCCCTTAGTAAAGATAGGCTCCTCAGATCCGTGTATCAGAGAGAAGTGGTAAAGCTGATGTGCATCACTATTGTTACAGGGCTGGAGACCCCAAGGCCTCCAACGAAACCCAGGGAAGTGTACAAGCAAGAGGCATTCCTTGCCTAGGGGACTTAATCATCTAAATGAAAAAGAACAGGCAGGGAGTTGGAGGGGAAGCAGCAGCACAGAGAAGTGAAAGCGATTTGCCCAAGGCCACACAGCCAGTCGACATGCAAGCTAAAAATAGAGGCTGACCCCCTTGATTGTCAACCCATTGTTCTCTCCACTAGACTGAATCTCCCATGGTGGATATATTAAATTGGTATTTTGCTGCTGTCATTTTTAAAAATAAAGCATAATGGCAATGGCTCTGTACTGAGCTGCTGTAAGCGAGTCCACACAAGCACTTTTAGAAACAATACCGCGGAGAACTTTTGCTAAGACAAGAAAGCACAGCCCTCTGACACAGGGCCTGGAGAGAACATCCTGATTACCAGCTACTCCCCTGTCAGTAAAGACAGTTAATGCAGTTTTGAAGGCTCTCCAGCATCAACACCTTTACCAGAGCAAACCTTGGACAACAAGCGTCGCTGAAGAATGCTAAGGGCAGATGCCATTAGAAATCGAGAAAGGATCTGGCCCTGCAGAAGGGTTAATAGCACAAAACGATCTAGGATTGTAAGGATGTCTGCAGTAGCTTTCAACTTGGCAGGGCACCTTTTCCTGTGCAGAACTGGGCGCTGCCAAACATGAACTACTGATGATGACTGATGAAGAGGCTGGCTCCACTGTACACCACTCCCAGCTGCAGGGCACTTATCCTTTTAAAGCACAGGTTTTCACACCCATAGATGTCACTTTAAAATGCAATAAAGTTTTCCAAAAGACCATTGTCTATGTCTATAAAGGCTACACCAGTGTTACTTCAGGCATTACAAATGCAAAACAAGAATTCCACCAGTGTCTACCTGAAACAGTTTTTCAGAAAAAACCCTAGCAAGCATATGACGTGGTGCTTGGAGGGCTCTGCAGGAGGCACAGCCACACACGCTGTCCTTATGGAACAGGAGGAGCAATTCAATTACCTGTGTTGTACACCACAAGGACAACTTCAGAGGGCTGGAGCCCCTCTGCTATGGGGACAGGCTGAGAGAGTTGGGCTTGTTCAGCCTGGAGAAGAGAAGGCTCCGGGGAGACCTTATAGCACCTTCCAGTACCTGAAGGGGCTACAAGGAAGCTGGGGGGGGCTTTTTACAAGGGCCTGTAGTGACAGGACAAGGGGGAATGGGTTTAAATTGAAACTGGGGAGGTTTAGATTGGATATTAGGAAGAAATTCTTCCCGGAGAGGGGGGTGAAGTACTGCAACAGGTTGCCCAGAGAAGCTGTGGATGCCCCATCCCTGGAAGTGTTCAAGGCCAGGCTGGATGAGGCTTGGAGCAACCTGGTCTAGTGCAAGGTGTCCCTGCCCATGGCAGGGGGGTTGCAACTGGATGATCTTTAAGGTCCCTTCCAACCCAAACCATTCTGTGATTCTATGATAACTTATTTCAAGTGCATTGGTATCTTATTCCATTCATTTCAGAACAAAGCCACACAGAATTCTTTCAGTTACATTTTTAACCACAGCTCCTTGGTATTATATACACAGCCTTGGTCCCCAAACTGGAATAGAGCAAATGTTGCTCTATCTTCAAGAAGGCAGATTCAAGGAAATACAGACTGCTCTGCCTCACCTCAACCCCTGGGAAGATGATGGAGAAAATCCTCCTGGAAAGCATTTCTAATCACATGAAAGACTAGACAGCATGGAGTTATGACGGGGAAATCATGCTTCACGAACCTCAATGCCTTTCCACAGTGGGATGGTGGACAAAGCGGAGACCACTAGATGGTGTTTACCTTAACTTCAGTAAAGTTTTGATGCTGCATCCCATAAGACCATTACAGTCAAGCTGACAAAACACAGGTTAGTTAAGTGGACAGGGAGGTAGATCAAAAACTGGCTGAACGGCCAGTGGCACAAAGTCCAGTTGGAGGCTAGTCACTAGTGGCGTGTACCGCAGGGGGCAACACCGGGGCCATTACTGTTCAACATCCCATGGATGACCTGAACAATCGGATAGCGTTCGCCCTCAGTAATTTTGCAGACCGAGCAAAACTGGGAAGAGTGGCTGATACACCAGGTTGAAGACCCTCTGTATGGCACCTCGTCAACAGGCTGGAGAACTGTGCAGACAGGAATTCTCATGGAGTTCAACAAGGTGAAAGGCAAAGTCCCACACCTAGGGAGAAATAACCCCAATCACTAGTTCAGTCTGGCAGTTGACTGGCTGGAAAGCAGCTTTGCCAAGAAGAACCGAGAGCCTGCAACACACTCTAGCAGCAAAAAGTCAAGCAGCATTCTGAGAAAGGGCATTCCCAGGAGGCTGAGGAAGGTGATACTTCCTCTCTATTCAGCACTAATGCAGATGCAAGTCCAGGGCAAGCCCACAGAGATGATTAAGGGACTGAAGCATCTATGGAAGATGAGGAGATGAGGAGAGACTGGGAGAGCTAGGACTCTTTATACTGGAGAAAATAAGACTTGTGGGGGGATCTTATCAATGTGTATGAACATTTGATGGGAGGGAGTGAAAAAGCGGGAACCAAACTTCTCTCAGTAAAGCCCAGTGGCAGGACAAGAGAAAATGGACACAAATTAAAACGTACAAAATTCTATCTAATCACAGGAAAATACTTTTTTTCACTTTGAGGGTGGTGAAACGGTAGAACAGGTTGCCCAGAGAGATTAAGGAGTCTCCATCCTTGGAGAGTTATTAAAAACTTCAATGGATATGTTCCTGAAAAACCTGCTCTAGCGGACTCTGCTTGAGCAAATGGGCTGGACAAGATGATCCCAAACAGGTTGCTGTTCTCAACGATTCTGTGATTTGCCAGTGCTTGAGTACACAAACAGCATAGCTTGTTTGGAATGACCAAGCTACAATCCATGTAGGTGTATGCAAACATCCCACCACGGTTTCTTGGAGTGCTTTCTTTCTGCCACCAGCACATCACATCAAATTAAAGAATTTCATGCTAGTCTTAATACTTAAGTGTGACATGTAATTAATTCCTCAGTACGAAGTGCTAATTCACCTTTCTATCTTGTATCCTTTTTACAGGTGCTCTGCATATTTCACTAGTGCTTACCTTTGGCATGTGAACTGCACTCACTCACCTCAATCCCACTAAACGTCAAAATACAGAAATTAACTGCAATTGAAGGCAAGTGTTTAACTGTGACCTCATTATAGGAAGCAGAGGATACTACTTTAACAGATGTAATCATGTCTGGCACAAATTTGTGAAACGAGGATGAAACAATGCAATTTATGATGATATTGCAATCTACTATTAATACAGGAAAGATGAGACCCCAGTTCGGACACTGAAATGTGTCAGAATGCCATGCTTCAAATGAAGGAAGGAAAATATCTTAAATAATTCATTTACCAATGTTAAAAGCATTGTGACTTTCTTAAGAAATAAGCTCACAAATTTCAACACATTCTTAAATAAAGATATTTAGTACTTGCTCCTCTCTTGGGAAGAAAGGCTAAGAAAACTCTTTTACTGAAGCAGAAAAATTTCACCACTCCTAGACTGTCTTTATCAAGAAACTACTCATTCTGTATGTCTGTAATATGGACCTCTCTCTACTTCCAGGATATCCAAATACAAAACATATGTGAACTGCAAAAGCAGTATCATCATTCTACATACCCACATTTTCAATGCTATCTGTGAATGGCATCTATTTCAATAATACAGGAAGACACAGAACAATGTCAGAAGTTCAGTTGTACAAAACAATTATGCATAAAATTGACTATAATTTCTAAACTGAAATGAGCTACAGATAAAGATTTTACAGAATTGTATGCATCGGCTGGTTTTTATTTTGAGGAAGAACTGCATCTTTCCATATATTTGGGTAATACGTTAGTTCATAGGCACTATTAGAAAATAATAATAGAATAAGTATTACTGGTTGCAACTTCTTTCATGAGAATCCTCTTCTCATTTAAATCAGCAAGAGGATTAAAAAGATTCACTTTACTGGAAAAAATAGATTTCCTGTGTGTAGCTACCCACTGCATACTCAAAATTTCTGAATACAAGTTCTGCAGCTATGCTTGACTGTACTTTTCAAAATTAAAGATATTAAAATTCCTAAACATATACAAAGGACTTGATAAGGTTTGGGAGAAATTAGTTCTACTAACTTAAAAGCAGTACTTACAGAATTACTCAGAATCTCTGTACATCTGAAATATGGCCCTGAAAGGGCAATTTCTGGGGTTTGAGAATTAGGATGGGCAGACTGGAGAAGGGATGTGGGACTTACTATTACCGCAACAACGCAAACCATTATGAGTTTTCATTTCTTGTTGGAGCGTTATCTATTTAAGACCAACATCTACAAATAAATCTCAAGATTCATACCTGGATTTTGTTTGACAGCAGCAGACAGATGACACCACACCCCGCAACCCAAAGGAATCTGACTATATTTAAAAATAATGCATCTTACAAGCTAAAATGTTGACTTTTTTCTTATGACAACAGTGTTGGTATAGGAATTGGTCTTAAGATGCAACAGTCAGACACTAAAACCTGTGGCTATGGCAACCCCAGCTTCCTGTGGTAATCCTCACAGCACAGTGATATTCCAGAACACAACGTCGTTAGATGAGTTAAAAAGAAATCCAACAACCAAGCTTAGGAAATTTATGTAGTGTAATTCCCTGAAGCAAAGAATTAAAAAACCCTAGTAATATTGCAAAGTTTATAAAATGAGGATTTCTTGCAGCAGCTTACAGTTACACCACTGATGAGCAGTAAAGTAAGAAACCACAACTTCAGATTTCTCTTTTGTATGCTCTGAAGTCCAGCACATACTTAAGTTGCAAGTGGATTTTAGCTCAGTCTAGTTCAAATCCCCCAAAATTGTCACTTTTAGGTCAATACTCATGTGCAACCAAAGAAAGCAAATAACAGACCTCCAAAAAAACCCAAACCCACAACAAAACCCCACACAAACACCCCACAACTAAATTTTGTCTCTCCTATGCTACAAAGCATTAGAAGAGTTAGCACAGGAATGGGCATACTTGCTCACGTGAAAATACTCTACTTCAGAACCTCTGGATACGCAGCCCTCTGTTGGAATAGTGGTTTCCAGCAAAACAAAACCACAGTTACTCTGGGCACAAACCCAGTTTGCCAGCAAGACAGATGTTTGGATTAACATTTTAACAGTACTAGTTCCAACAGGTTTTTAACATAGCTAAGTATACTCCGTTCTAGTAGGTGAAATGTTTTGCCCAGTATCATGGGAAATTATTAGAAGGATGATCACAACCATATATTCTTCCACTAGAAGCACACATGCATGAGAAGCTGTAAATTTTCATACTTTCTTCTACACAAAGTCCTGTGTAATAAGAACCACAGATAGGAAACTTGCTCATGCAAAAAGGATCTATGTAAGATAACTTGTCCTAAGTAAGACAAAGAATCTCCTTGCTTGTAAACTCATCACAGAAAGGCAACTTTCTAACTTGCCATTAGAATCAGAGCAAACAAAGGGAAAGACGGTGAAGGACAGAAACATGGTGGTAAGTGTCCACGGTTTACAGAGTATTCAGATGAAGTTTCTGTCCTCCAGTAACCTGTAGATTTTAGCAACTGGCATTTAAAAAAAAAAAAAAAGTTAGCTTAACTGAGATTTCTTCTCCCAAGAGAAGCATCAGATGTAAAGGGATGTGCAACAACGTAAACCAGACTTTAACAACGTTGGGGTTCCCAACTGGGTTTGCTCTGGGAGAACAATGCAAGGCACTGAAGAAAAATCACTTGTTCTTCTAGGTGCAATACATAAAGAGGCCTTTGAGAAACTGAATTTAAAGGTTTTTCTTTATAGATCTCAAACTGCTTGGGCTCCTTTGCAATTAAATTATTAAATCCAACAGCTCCAAAATAATAAACAAATGTGCCTCCAAGTTGAGGAAGTACAGCTCAGATGTCATGTCTGATCATTATTTAAAACGCTCATATGTTGTACATATATTGCATCAAAATCACTCCCTCAGGCATGGAAATAGTATAAATATGCATTTATGCAGGGCATGTTTCATTAAGTAATGCTGACATGAAGCTTCCATGATAGTTCCCATAATTTATGAAAAGGGTTTTCGAATGTGTATGCAACCATTCGGTTCTTTAAAACTATGTTTCACATACACATATAAAAATATACATACCAAAAAAAAATTAAATTATTACATAATGGCACTATAAACATGAAAAAAATTGTTAATATATTTTCACATTAGGTAGTATTGATCTTGTGCTCTTTGATTAAACTTCCTTAGAAAAAGATGATTGCAACTGATAACGTGACAGTAAGATTTATAGAGAAGTTGGCAATACTTTTAATTAAAACTTCAATATTGTCTACTGTTTGCAATGTCACCCTTAAAGTCAGAAAAGGCAATCTCTCCTGCTACTAAATTTTCCCTTTCATGGTTAACACTTAGTTGATCATCAGGAGTAAAAGGATCCTGAGTTCAGCCTGGCTTGCAATAACAAGAGAAGACATGCTCACGTTGTCAAATAATCCATACTGGAACAGCTCTGTGTTAATTAGGGTTATAACTTGATTTTCAGACTCTAAGGGAAACTTCCACAGGGGGCTGGGAGGAAGGAAGCAAACCACCCTCCGGACCTGAAGGAAAACCAGCACTAGAATTTGCTATTGCTTATCACACTGTATTTCTGCAGCAAGTCCATCAATATTAAGACCCTATCTTGCCTGACAACAAAAAAACCCCAAGATCGAGGGCATATCCCCCCACCTTCCAGAAAAGGCTGCACCCTGGCAAGATGGGGAAGACTCTACGAGGCAAAAATTAAATTTGCTGATCATCCGAAGACGTGACAGATGTCTGCCCTGATGTCTTCCTGCCCCACGGACCAGTGCTGTAGATAGGAGATTGTATTTTATACCTGTATATAAAGTCACCTCCAATGGGAAAGCAAACCTTCATACCAGCATTCAAGCAGTATTTTAATCCATTCCTCTACAGATGAGAAACATGGATGTTTTCATAGAGCACATCTTACAACCCTGAATAAATCCCTGATCCCCACTACGTGACTGGAAATGAGGAAAAAAGTGCTTGTTACTGAAACAAGGCTCTTGCTTCCTGCTGTTTCCCAGCACCTGCTGGTGTCTCAATACTTTTAAAGTAAACGAAACTGCACTGCAAAAACTGGCGGAATTGCACTAAGAAGTAATATGACTTCAGGGCAGTATGACACCCTTATGTGGTAGATCCCTTGCTGAAACCAGCTACTCAAGTGGAGGGAAAGACAAACATAACCTGTAACAGAATTAGCTTCTAAGTGCAAAAAGGGTACAGTGATAAGAAAAAGATGTATTAGCATCACCTAGGAAAATACACAGCAAGAAATGAAAATACTCATCAGTGGGAGGAAGTGTGTTCCTATTAAGTTAGCTAATTCCACGGTGGTTAGGAGGTGAGCAGGTAAGGTCCGAAGTATCCTGTAAACTGGCTCATAAGTACTCTAACTGGCTTATTTAATGTTAAAATCACCTGACACATCCCCATCTGTTGTGCATTACTTTGATAAACTCCTCTGAATTAAGTGTGTGATGCTGGGGATTTGCCTTACATTAAATACTTTGAAAAAAATATCAGAGTTGTTCCACAGCTTCCAAGGATGAGGTGAAAGAACAACACGCTTTTCACATATCTGAAAACTTTTATCTCATGACGATAAACCATCCTTTGAGATGCTTTGTTCTTGAATGCGGTGGAGGACAACTTCTGAAACAGACACAGGCAAGTTTGTGCCTCTACGTGAACAAAATGCACAAAATTTGGCAGAAGTATGTAATTTTGAAAAATCAGTGAAGTTTACATAGACTTAGTAGAGTGGTGCAACTTTCCTAACACAGTCCCTATCACAAGCAGCCCATCACTAAATGCTCACTGAAGAACAGACGCTTGCAAAGGCAGGAGCAGAGCCTGAGTCACCTTCTGTTAGATCTCTGAGAAACAAATTGACAAAGCATCCCGTTTTCCTCTCATCCTGCCTCCCAAAATGTAACAGCCTGCTACAGGTAAAAGACCTGCAAGGTTTGCCGAAACGTGCTGACCTTGCTCAAGAGGCACAAAGGTCTCAGCCCAGTAGCACAGGGGGAAGACTGGTTGGGGTTTGGGTTTTTTTCTTTGCAGAGGAAATACGTAAGATGTGACTCCTGTGCAGGAACGTAAGCTGTGTCTCCAGGGCAATATTTGGCTTACTGACCACATTACTGCCAGCTTCTGAAATAAATGAAGCAAGTGCTTCAGCCTCTAGATAGTCCATTTTTTCACTCCTGCAGTGGGACCACAGTAAGGCAGATGTGCTGTGAACAAACCAGTAGAAAATCACAGATTGAAAAAATTCATAATGCACATATCTGAGTTACCCCTTCACAGTCTTAATTATTGCAGCACATACCTTTCATGTGCCCACCACTGCAGCTTAAACGCTCTTTAAATATCTTCACATGTCACTCAGATACTTAGAGCATTAAATTGTCTTTAACGAATCCCAGTGAGTTTGTAACTCAAGCTTCTACAGAATGTTAAAACTATTTTTAAGAAACTGAAAAGCAAAAAAGACAACTAGATCACTATTAATGCAAAGAATAAGTCTACTGTATTAGCTGATAAAACATAGTGTTGGTGAAAATATCCAAGACGACTACGATTGATCTGAACTGAATCTTTTCTCAGTAATAACCAATTATTTCAATATATTTCAACATAAAGCTAGCGAAAGGGAAAATGGATAAGTGAAATGTTACCATGGAAATATTTGACACCAAAGACAAATGGAATTTCTCTAGGAAAACAGCTCACATTTTCAATAGCAGGTGTCCAGTGTAAGCACAAAGGCATAAAGAAAGCAATCACTCCGTAGAGTACGTTTCATTTTTCTTTGCATATAGTTACTTGCCTGTTCATTGGCCTTTAGTTTTCTCAGTATCTGGACTACTATTTGCAAGCTGGAATTCCTAGCTTTTTACCTGGAAATTTTGCCTTAAAATTGCCTTGAAAAATGTAGGATTTTTAACCTCTGTTACAATTTCAGCACTTGGTTTTGATTTCTAACCCTATTTCAATCTAGTATTGCAGTCAAATCTGTAGCAGTAAAATCATGTAAAAAAAAAAAAAGTCTGTAAATTTGTGCCAGCTATCCCAAACCCAGCAAACTAAAAGGCCAACTCAAAGAGATGCAGCTACATTAAGGTATGTAACTGTAAAGCAGAATCACCCAAAGAATGAAAAGTGGTAACAATCATAACCTGGAATCCTACGATGCTTGCGATCCCAGGTGAGATTTTAGAGTTTTTTGAAGGACATTTTTCATTCCCACTCATACTGTGCTGTGACACAGCTAAAGCTGTGGTTTGTTGGGGAATGCAACATGAACATGCCAATACTTAACGCAGCGGGGATAGTTGAAAGTCACTGTCTTCTCCAGAAAGAGATTTAGAAAGAAAGATTTAGCCCCTTTTAAGAGATCAGTGAGCAATGTGTACTTAGATTTAGCCCCTTTAAGAGATCAGTGAGCAATGTGTATAGACAGCAAAGGGATTTAAAGCGTTTGTGACAGTGACAACATCGTGTTGATTTCCTGCTCAGAAAGAAACTTTCAATTACAGAGAATGGCAGAAAAATCATGACCTAAGAGTAAACACTCCAAATATACCAAAAGGTTTCAGTGATTTAGTGAAATGGGAAGTCTGAACAGCCCTCCCTGTTTGTCATTATGCTGTATTATGGACAGAAATTATTTTAAAATCAGATTAAATTCAAATTAATGAAGATACTTATAAAATTTTCAGAATATTTACTTCAACCCCCTAAACATATTTGTTAATCCTAGGAGTAATAGGAATTATCCGCCTTGTGAAGCTCTGCTTCAAATATTAAATTCATTTTAACTTCAATTATGGAAGCACGAACAGCATTGGGATCGTAACATCAAGTAACATTTCACAGAGGAAGTTAGTGAATATTTGTTTACATAAACTAAACCAGGACCACATGATCCCATTAGACATAGAGATGCTGACTCTGAAAGGCAGATGTGGTTTCAGGGTGGTTTTTCCTCCCTCTGACAGCAGCACTGTGGATTTTTAAATATTCCAAATTAGCAGTTTTTGCGTCCTTGTAATGAGGCCAGACAGGTTGTAAATACACAGAAAAGCCATTTAGACACAGTGCCTTTTTCACACAACTAAATTCTCAGCATCAAATGAAACAAACCCTGAAAGAACTTCTTACTTTGTCTAAACCAGTTAAAGGGCCATAAGTATGTTGTGATCTTTCAAGGTAAAGTTACGGGACTGGAGAGCATAGAGGAAAATAACCAAAAATTGTGACAATGTTGCAATAGTAGAGATCTAGGCAACCCTGCTCATTATCTCTCAGGAAATAGAAAAAAAATCTATTGCAAAGCCACCCAGACTAACGTAACAGTTCGTTTAAATAAAGCCGGATGGTATAGCTCCCTGTCATAGGAAAAGACAAAGCTCATTTAAATCCTGATGTCAGCTGGAATTAATTTATTTTAGATCCACAATAGGCAATATCCCATGACGCTGCAGGTTTTTTAATTATTAGGCATAAAAGCAGCAGTCTTAATAAATCCCAACAGTAAGGATAACGGCAGAATCATTTTAGTTTTGCAGCCTCTCAGAGGCAGTAACTGCTACATTTATACCGAGGGCAGCATTCAGATCGGAGATGAATCTGCAGAAGCATCTGGAGACAATTATTCAGCAAGAATTAAAAGCAGAAGAGACCTGTGAGATTTGTGTCTGAAAGGAGGAAGCCTCTACCACACTCTGCCAGTGCAGGGGCTCTGAAGATTTGCTATATGGGTTTTGGTACCACAGGACTTTTTTTTATCCATCTAGGAAGATGGTGCACCAGGTAATGCTAGTCATTTTAAACGAGAATAGGTAAGGACTTTCCACTTGCATATGTGTCAAATAGGGAAAAAAGCCAAGCAAACAATATGTTGCTATTCTGATGGGATTAGGAAATGTCACATCACAGAGAAGCAATAAAGCTATTTAGCACCTCCTTCCCCAGCCCAACTCAAGATTTCCCAGATCTTTGCTACCACAGGGAAAAGGCATTTTTAGCTGGAGGAAACTTTCACAAGAGCATGGTAGGGCAGTCAGCTTTCCGTCTTGCCTTAACAGAAACTTCCCACTACTGAGGAAATTCTAACTAATACAGAGTCCCAGTTAAAAGCATTCTCCTAAGAAGCTTACCTTTCCCACCAGATATTGTTTGGGTTTTTCCCAGATATTGTTTGGTTTTTTTCCTTACAAAACACAAACAACAGAACTTGGGACGTTCCATCCTTGCCTCTTAAATAAAAATTTCCTCAGCATGCAGAGCACCTCTGCACAATGATCTAAATCATACAAATGAAGGGTATCATTCAGTTTGCTACATGTTGGTTTGACCTTCCATAGGTTGTAAAAATGGAAGTTGTAACACGCAGGACAAACACGCCGGATATATGTTAGTTCACTATATTTCCACAAGCCCTGCTAAAAGAAAATGACTTATAGAATCCCAATTCTCACTTGTTTTAAGCTCTTATTCCTGCCCCTGGTCCCCCATATGCATCTTCTTTGTAGACTTCACCTGTTAGTTCCCAGAGAAAAGGGCAGGAGGTGCTGTTGATTCCATCAACAGGATTTGCGACAATTTAAGAAATCCCATCACAAGCGACGAGGTTACGTGTGAAAAATCTCTGTAGTAGAGAACCTTCAGAGTTTATTATATTAGCTGTCTGATTCCAAACAACTCAGCCTCAGACACAAGTCTTTATCAGTCTGTCAATTAGGATGCATGATAATCCCAATCTGTGTGATAACTAGAAGCACTATTTTTAGGTTTGTCTCAATATTAAAAAAATCATTAAAACCATGAAATCGAGTATCTAAAGACAGCTACTACGGAGGAGGTGTTTCCCTTCACTAAATGCAAGGCTTTATTTTTTTTTTTCCTGATCAAGATTTCCCATCTGCTACATTATCAAATAAGTGAATTTGCCAGAGCTCTCCTCAGATTTCACTTGACAATCATTTGGACAGGAAAGGCCGCTTTTTCCACAGGTGTCTCTCAGGTTCAGTTGCACTGCCTTGACCATAGAAAAAAAACACACTACTGCAGTAACACCAGTAAAATCAAATTTTAAAAGTCTACGGGCCTTTTTTCAATCTGATGCCAGAAATCCCAGCTCTGTGACCCCACTACCTCACTGTTTCCCCATGCTATGGAGTACCAGAAAGCAAGTTCTGAGCCATTATGATGCTTTTCAGACTGTGGACCTACCCGGGGGTTACCCCATTCTCCAGCAAAATAGGGTAACTTACGTTCTTCTGCCTTGGAAAGTCCTTCTTCAAACTCATATTCTGGCCAAAACCAGGCATGCTGCAGAGCACATACGGACATACATTAAGGCTATCGGAGAAAACTAGACTGGTGATAATCTGACTTCTGATAGATGAGATGAGCCTCTGGACTGATCCTTGCAGAGGATTCCGAAGGAGAAAAGCTTTAAAATATCTCAACTAGTTAACTGCATGGTGTATCTATGCCTCCTTATTAAGACACAGTAAGATTATGAGAGCCTAGAGCCTTCCAAAACCCTGATTTCCCATATGGAGCCTGTCACATCCATGGTTTTATTTAGACACTCCAGGCCTGTATGACCTCAAGTAAAAAAAAAAAGAAAAAAAAGATACAAAGCCCACATGAATACACTTTATCAAGGTAGAGATTATGTCTCTCTCATAATGGAGCAGAAAAGGGAAAGGCAGGGTGACCTTCTCAATACCAGATGGTGAGCAAGTTATGAGTAGGAAGCAGAATCCAGGTCTGCCTCCTACTTCCTCACCTGATGAATTCTGTCACCTTCAGAGTAATAAAAAATTTACTCCCTCCATGTACTATAAAAAATAACTATCTACAAGCCCTTATATATATCTCTTATATAAGACATGGAAATACATGATGGAAGCATTCTGTAGAAGGAACCCTCTATTAATTTTCTACCTTTACATATACACTAAAGCTATGTTTTGATTTGAAGTTCTTCTACCCTTCACAAGCCATCCAAAGACATTTGAAATGCACAGAATCAGCATCAGCATTCATCCAGGAAAATGGAAGTGTCCAAATAATTTTGGAAGCCATGATGATGCCTTTATAACCTAAATGAAGAGTGTGCAAATATCAGACAGCTTGTGAGATTCAGCACAATTCAGAAACCATTGCCTGGCTTTGACAATGAGATTGCATACATTTGCTTTCTATTTTAAAAAGAAATTCTGACAACTAACACTTTTTAGCTTAAGTAATGCTAGGACAGCGCCTTTTTAATGTGCTTTTAAAAAAAACGGAGCAGTACATTTGAACTGAGAGAAGCAGAACCTTTGTGTGACAAGAGATATCAAAGCCCTCATAAAGGCTAAACAGCATACTGGAAGGCACCCAGTCACACAAGGTGAGAGTTCAGCAGCAGTGCTGATCTCTATTTGCCTTCTGGTAGCACCCATCAGCTGTATTGTACCTGAGATTCGAGCTGAATTTTGAGGTAGTCCTTCCCACGTTTCCTTAAGGGAAGGGTCCTTCCCTTAAGTTCTACACTTAAACATAAGGGAATTGCCACCATTCCCTATTATACTTCACCAAAAAGGAGCTGGGGTATGCAAAGTGTAAGACAGCTGCCTTTAGACAGAGATGATCTGAAGGAAAGCTGGGAGCTGAGTCCTGACTTTCAGAATTTTGAGGCAGTAATTTCCTCACACGACTCTCTAATATTAGTAACCAGTGCATCCAAGCAATTGCTGCCGTGGGATGGATGGACACTGCCAAACACTGTGCAAGCTTTCAAGCGCTGACATATATGCTCATTTAACACAATGCTCAGTATCCCTTTGAAAGTCAGCAGATTTAAATAAAGCACTCAAAAGAGCCTGCAGGACTGGAGTCCTGGCTGTCCCAGATCAAAGAGGGTTTCTGTCCTGAAACCCTCTCCTTCAGTTTTTCCACATGCAGATTACTCTAGATGCTATTACTGTACCTAGTACACGCTGACCACCTGAGAAGTTCATTCATTATCCATTAATCCTACTACCAAAAGTGAGCTGCCATTAAAAACAAGTATCACAAAAGTGGTATCGCTCCAGTGAGCTCACCAGAGAGCACCTGAAACTTATTTCTGCATTCTTCTCAGGCTGTTATTTGCAAAGAGAAGCCGTGAAAAAAAATTGAGCATTCAACTTTTAGGTATCCACAGTCACCCAAAATTGATGGCCAGGGGAAGGCTTCGGGGGTCAAACCACTGGCCACAACTACTTAAGGGAAGGATTTAGGGCAGGAAGCACCAGACTCCCCCCCGAGATGCCCAAGGGGTGACAAGAGGCTGTGGATGCAAGTGAGGATGTGGGAAATCCCGATTAGATACACGGAAACATTTTTTCACCATGAAGGTGGTCAAGCACTGGGACAGGGACCCCGAAAGGCTGCGGGATTTGGATCCTTGAAGACCTTCAAAACCTCACTCTGTTTCCCCTCAGACCTCCCTGACCACCAAAGCGGAGGAGCCATGGGGGAGCCCCAGCTGCCAAGGCCCCTGCGAGCCGGTGGCTGGCACATCACCCTGACACGTGAGGAGGAATAAACCATGTACATTTTTCTGCCCGGCTGTCCTATTTATTTTTTTTTAAACCTGTTCATGCCATAGGCATACTCTCAAGGCGTAACCAGCTAGCTATGGAGCTGGAGGTCTGGTTTTGCTACGACTAATTCTATTAATCACTGGAATACGATAGCATATGGCGCGTGTGAGGCAGGTATCTGTCAAACAATTTGCAAATTATACACTGGAAGTGTTGTTCAAGATCCTGAACATTACCCTCCAGTGTTACTAATCCTTTATGCAGGTATGTGCTGTTTAATTGCCAGCTGGGAATTACAATGACACGTTACATGACTAATTTTTCAATGTATAATCGTGCTATTACCCCCGCCCTCCTCCTTCTACTTTTCCTGTCAATCTCCTTCCACTCTATTGCTATTTCTCTTGCCAGAACCACCTTCTTTGGTAGTAAGTGAAAAACCTTTAAAGTGGAAAATGTGGTATTCAAATATACTGCACAGAATGGACTTGGAGAACTACGCTTTCGCAGGTCTCAAAACCAACCCTCTCCACTCCAACCCTATGTAAGACTGTTTCAAAAGCTGGTGTTTCCCAAGAATATTCAATCACTAAGTATAATTTCCCTGATGAGAAAAGTAACTAGTCTTGCCACACTGTGTTTAGAAGTTAACAGGGTCAGGTGTTAAGTGTGTTTTCTATGAGAGTGGTCTGGTTTTTATGCTTGGAGAAGCAGTTTCAGAAAGCAACATTGACACAGACACATTCTAAAATATTAACCTCAAATTCCTTTTACATCCAACAGCCCTTTGGTCCCAGAAGCAAAACACTGCAAGGCATTTTGACACAGCTCATGGAGCCTAAGGCTGAAAGACAACAGTTGCAATGTGTGTTTTTTTAAAACAAGTAACAGAATTACCTCCTCCAAAAAACTAATGGCTGGGGATTCCCAAAGCACAGGAGTGGCATCAAAAACGTAGTTCACAGCGGGCACTTCTGCACAGTGCAACACTACAGCCTTTTTTCCCCTCAGGACAATTTCCAAAAGCATTTTTGATCATATGTATGTATTGCCATCACAGAGAGAGGCCTGGCTACTGGTGAGCTCGCAGGACTGGGACAAGTTGTCATAAATTTCTTCTTTGCCTCTAACCATTAGTAGTTCACTTCTTACCGTGGCAGCGACTTGAAGTGCTTTTGACAAGGGCAACTACCTAAGATACAGAGAATCCCGGAAGTCCTCTACGTTACCAAGCCTAGCAAACACATCAGTGAGACAAAATTACAACAGTGACTATTGATAGAATTTCTACCATACTGGATTTTCTCTGTCACACAAGCATTCCTTGAAGTTTCCACACTCCAGGCAATATTCTACAAACCACTACACTGACCAGCTAGGAAAAGACATGAATACAAAGCAAATCTGTCATCAGCAAATTGAAGACAATATGAACCATGATGTCTTCATTACCCTGTTAACCTTACGCACAACCTCAGAGTCTGACAGATGATGGAAAATAGTATTTCTTAATTAAATGAACAAACTCATTCATCACTAATTATCTCCTGGGAGCTTCATGAAAAGAGAACAAAGGTGCTCTTAAGCTGAGCCCTGGAGTAGCATCTCTCAGTCTTCACATCAACGGACACAAACAGAGATGAAACAGAATGTGCTGGGTTCAGTCAGGAAGGAGCTAACTCCCTTTCCCCTGGCTGCTAGGAAGCTGTTCCTGGCTGCAGAGAGCAGCACTGACCAGGTCTCAGCTGGGCTGGGCAATGCCTGCACCAGATTCAAGGTCTGTCTCCCCTTCTGACCCTGCAGCTGCGTTCCCAGCTCTCGCTGTCTGGCTACAGGCAGCGCAGGGACACACAGCTCAGGCACCTGACCCCAACTGACCAAGGGAGTGTTTCATTCCATAGTACGTCATGCTCGGGGCAGAGGCGAGGAGGGGGTCTAGGAGCCATTGCTCTCTCTTACTCTCTCTGACTTCCGTAAACTTGCTCACCCTCTCCCTGACTCC
>NW_010225122.1:0-5310 GCF_000690775.1 Eurypyga helias
TCTATGATTCTATGATTCTTCTTCCTCTGTATCTCACATATCCCCTCTCACCCTCTTGGACACTTTTTATCTCTCCCCTCTACCTCATGCACTTTCCCCCTCATTCATGCTTGTGCTTTCCCTCTATTATTCTTGCTTTTCCTTTTATTTATCATACTCTTCCCTCTCTTGCTTGCATGCTTTCCTCACATGGCTTCCCTTTTAGCATGTGTTCTTGTCTCCTACTCTTCTGAATATGCTCTTCCCTATCTCTACTGCACCTTTTTCTCTCTTATGTGCCCTTTTCCTCTCATTTCTTCTTTCTTGAGGGTTCTCTCAAATTATTTCTTCTGTACTTCACTGCCTTTAATGGTTTGCCTTTACCACATGTAGTTCTGTTAAAGTCTCCCAGTCTTTCTTGCACTTTTCTTCCCTCATGCACACTGTCTCTATTTCTCTGCTTGTTACTTGCTCTTTCACTGCCCCTCTTCTCGCTTTCTGTCCCCCTTTCACACTTGCCCTCTCTCTCCTTTTCTTGCATGATCTCAGTTTCCAGAGTGCTTTCCCTCTCATGCATGCTTTTACTTTGTTGCATGTGCTTTTCCTTTTGTATGTTGCAGTTTTCTTTGCTCTCTCTTGTTATACCTCTCTCGTGTGTGAATACTCCTTCCCTCTCCCTTTCCTCACACTATTGTTTTTTCCTCCTGTCTCAAGTTTTCCCTCTTGCATGCATACTTTCCTTCTCTCTCTGTTGTGTGTTTTCCCTGTTCTGCATGTGCTTTCCCTCTCTTTCATGCTATCCCTCTCTCATTCCCTTGCACTTTCCCTCTATTGCTTGTGCTTTCCCTCTGTCTTGTTTATACTTTCCCGCTCTTGGGCACACTTTCCCTCATGCAGCCCTTTACCTGCCTCCCTTGCACTTCTCACCTGTGCACTTTTCTGTTCTGTCACATGCTTTCCCTCTTTCATGTGCACGTTCTATCTCTAATGAGCATATCTTCTTTTTTCTGTACATTGCCTCTCTCCTATCTGTCACTTTTTTAGTATGCCTTTCCCCTCTCTGGCACCTTTCCCTTGCTCTTTCTGTGGCACCTTTCCCCTCTCATGCATGCTCCCTCTCTTATTCTCACATACTCCTGTGCACACTTCCCTCCCCTTGATTGCTTTTTATTTCTGCCTTTGGAATGCTTTCCTACTCTCTCTCATGCACTTTCTCTCAATCACGGTTTCCTGTTCTGTCATATGTGTTCCCTCTCATACTCTCTTTCACTTTCTCATATGTGCTTTCTCTCTTGTTTGCACAAGCTTTCCTTGCCTCTGCTGTATTTGTCACTTTAATGCTCTATTGAGTGTTCTCATTTAACACGTTCCCCTGTTGTCCTTACTTTTCCTGTCAAATACTCCTTTCTTGCTGAGCTTCTCTCTCTTGTGCTCTTTCACTCCCTCTCTCATGCTTTCTCTTCCTCCCTGTTATGTAGGATCTCCTTCCTCTCTTATGTGCTTTACCCCTATCGCATGGACCTGTTCCTCTCTCTTGGACCTCTCTCATGGTTTTCAGTTCTTTCTTGATTTCTCATTCCCTCTCTCTCTTCTGCATTACCTCTGTCATGCACCGTTTCTTTATTGTATGTGCTTTCCCCTCTCTTTCAGCATCCTTCTCTCATGGATGCACTCTTCCTGCCTTCCTTCCTTCCTTTCTTTCTCTTAGGCACATTTTCCCTTTCTTTGTCACATACTTTATCACAAGTTCTTTCCCTCTGTCTCATCATGCTTTCCCTTTCTCCCTTGCCTGTTTTCCTCCAGTCTGCACTTACCCCTGCACATACCTTGCATGTGATTTTCTCCTTCTCTTATGCTTTGTCTGCCTTGGACTTCCTTTTGCTGACACTCCACTTTCCCCTCTGGTCTTACATGCTTCCTCTGTCTCAGGCTTTCCCTATAGCTCATGTTTACTTCTTGCACACACTTTGTCTTGCATGCTTTCCCCTTGTCACAACAACCCCAGGCAGTGCTACAGGCCTGGGGAAGAGTGGCTGGAAAGCTGTCAGGCAGAAAAGGATCTGGGGATGTTGGTTGACGGCCAGCTGTATATGAGCCAGCAGTATATGAGCCAGCAGTGTGCCCAGGTGGCCAAGAAGGCCAATGCCATCCTGGCCTGTATCAGGAACAGTGTGGCCAGCAGGAGTAGGGAAGTGATTGTGCCCTTGTACTCAGCACTGGTGAGGCTTCACCTGGAGTACTGTGTTCATTTTCGGGCCCCTCACTATACGAAGGACACAGAGATGCTGGAGCATGTCCAGAGAAGGGCGACAAAGCTAGTGAAAGGACTGGAGTCTTACGAGGAGGAGCTGGGGGGGGTGGGGGTAGGAGTCTGAGGGGAGACCTGATTGCTCCCTACAGCTACCTGAAAGGAGGTTGTAGGGAGGCAGGTGCTGATCTCTTCTCCCGGGTAACTGTTGACAGGACAAGAGGAAATGGCCTCAAGTTGCATCAGGGGAGGTTTAGATTAGATATTAGGAAAAACTTCTTCACTGAAAGAGTGGTCAGGCATTGGATCAGGCTGCCCAGGGAAGTGGTGGAGTCACCATCCCTGGAGGTGTTCAAGGGACGTGTAGATGTGGTGTTTGAGGACATGGTCTGGTGGGCATGGTAGTGTTGGGTTGATGGTGGGACTGGAAGATCTAATAGGTCTTTTCCAACCTTAGTGATTCTGTAATTGTCTCATGTGCTGTCTTTACCTCTCCCATGTGTCTGCTTTCGTTATAGATTGTGTAGCTTCCCTCTCCTGTAGTGTTTCCCTTAATCTTGGTCATTTGCTCTCATGCATGTGCACACTGTCCCTTTCTTTTGCATGCACTTTTCTTTTTCTCCTGCTCCCCCTCTGTTATGCCCTTTGTCTGTCTTTCTCACATGTGAGGGCTTTCCCTTTCTCTTGTGCACATTCTCTCTTTTGCATGCTGCTTCTTGCTGGGTTTTTTTTGTGCCTCTCATGCAATTTCCCCTCTTGTGCACTCTTCCTTCTCTCTGTCACACTTTCTCACACTTTTTCATGCATTCTTTTCCACTGTCCCACCTGTCCATGTTTTTCCTCACTTGTGCATGTCACTTCCATCTGTTGTGTGCTTTCCTTCTTGCTTGCTTTTACTTTCTGTCTCTTGCATGTTTCAGTCTCTCTCCTCCTTTTCCTCTCAGTTGTGCATAGGCTTTCCCTCTGTTGTGGGTTAATCCCAGACTGTAGTTAAGCACTACACAGCCATTGGCTTGTTCCCTTCCTAGTGGGATGGGGGAGAGAATCAGAAGGGCGAACATGAGGAAGCTTGTGGATTAAGACAGTGACAGGTTAATAAGTGAAGCAGAACTCTGTCTGCAAGCAAAGCTAGACAAGGTATTTATTCGCTGCTTCCTCTCAGCAGGCAGATGTTTAGCCACTTTCCGGGAAAGCAGGGCCTCAGTGTAACAATTACTTGGGAAAACACACTGTAACCACAAACATCCCCCCTTCCTCCTTTTTCCCCCAACTCTTATTACTGAGCACAGCATACGGGATATCCCATCCTTGTTGGTCAGTTGGGGTCAGTTGTCCCAGCTGTGTCCATTCCCAACATCTTGTGCACCTCCAGTCTACTCACTGGCAGTGCAGCATGAGAAACTGAGGAGGCCTTGATGACATGCAAACAGCGTTCAGCAATAACTGAAACATTGGTGTGTTGTTTGGGTTTTTTTTTTTTTAGTTGTGGGGCTTCTCTTCCTCACATGCAGTTTTTGTCTTATTTTCCTACTCCTGCACTCTTCCCCTCTCTCTTGCAGCACTTTTTCCCACTTGATGTCTCATGGTTCTTAGTGTTCAACACTTTCTTGCAGAAATGTTTCTCTCTTACACACTTTTCCTCTACTGTTCTGTTGTTCTTTACATCTCTTCCATGCTTTCACTCTTACACATTCTCCCTTTCTCTTTAGCATGTTTTACTCTGACTAGCATATAGCCATTTTCTGTCATGTGTGCACCTTTCCTCTCTCCCTTTGTTGCTCATGCTTTCCTCTCACAGATGCTTTTCTGCTCTTTTGTGCATTTTCATTTCCATCTCCATCTCACATGTGCTTTCTCTTTCTCTCTCACACATGTACTTGCCCTCTTGTTGTTTCTCTCTTGCATGTCCCCCACCCATGTGTAGAAACTCTTCCATGTCCTTCTCCTCTCTTGTGTGCTTGCTCTCTCAAACTGTCTTGCTCTTACGCTTCTGCAGGCTTTCCTGCTCTTACACTTTCTTCTTACTGTGTGCTTTTACTCTCTCGTCTGTGATTTTTCTGTCTGGTGTACCTTCCCTCTCCATTGCAGTTTCTCTCTGTTTTGCTTTCACCATCTCATTCCTTCTCTCTTGTTCTTTCCCCCATATTAATTTCTCAAACTTTCCCACTTTCTTTTGCATGCTTTTCCACTCTTGTGGTTGCACCTCTCCCTTTCCCATGCCTTTTGTCTTGCATACTTTCCTGATCTGATGTGCCTTTTTTCTTATGTCTCACTTTTCTTCTGCTTTCCTTCTCACACAAGCTTTCTCTCCTGAGAACTTTTCACTCTGTCACTCTTTTCTTGTTGCTCTCTTGCTTTTCCATCTTTCTTGGAGTCTTGAGCTTTACTTCTCTCTTGTGTGCTTTGCCTCCCCCTCCCCCTTGTGATGTTGCATCCTTGCTCACACTGTCCCTCCCTCATGGTTTCCCCATGTATTGCATACTTTCCGTATCTGACCCATTCATGTTTTCCCTGCTTGCTTTTTCTTGTATGTTGTTTTCCTCTTTTGCATGCTTTCTCTTTTTTGGGGTCATTTCCCATGTCTTTCCCTCCTCACATGTTCCTTCCCTCACTTGCATGTATTTTCCTTCTCACTGTCTTGTGCTTTTCCTTTCTCACAGATGTGCTTTCTCTCCCTCTCTCTCTCTCCAATCCCCGCCCACCCCTTCACTTAATCGTTTTCCTTGTCTTGCACACTTTCTTTTTGTGCCTTGCCTTCGTTCTCTCTCACACACCCCTTCCCGCTCTTGATACTCTCTCTCTCTTGCTGCTTCACCTCTCTCTTGTCGTTTCCCTCTTGTCAGTGACAGACTTCTTTCTGCCACACTTGCATATGTATTCATGGCTTCTCAGGCATGTCTTCTCTCTCCTGTATTTTCTGTCCCACTTTCTCTGTTCCCATGTGTGCAATTTTGCTTTCTCTCTGTCATGCTTTTTCTCTCTGTTGTGGCCTTCACCTCTGTCCTGTGTTTTCAGTCTAGCATGGGCAGATGTACCTCCCCCTCCTCGATCTTGCTTTCCCCCTTTTTTCCCCTATCTTGAGC
>NW_010225122.1:5341-6208 GCF_000690775.1 Eurypyga helias
GTCATGAACACCTGATCATTTTCTTTTGCTCTGTCTCACATGCTTTCCCTCTCACTGTTACACTTTCTCCCTCTTGCATGCTTCCCCTTATACGCATGCTCTCCTCTCCTTGTGCATGCCTTTCTCGCTCTTGCATGCTTTCCCTCTCACGGGCTTTCCGTCTCTTTGTGTGTCCCTTCTATCTTGCATGCATCTCCCCCGCTCATAGAATCATAGAATGGTTAGGGTTGGAAGGGACCTTAAAGACCATCTAGTTCCAACCCCCCTGCCATGGGCAGGGACACCTTCCACTAGACCAGGTTGCTCAAAGCCACATCCAGCCTGGCTCATGGTTTTCCACACTAATGCACGTTTTCCCACTCATGTGTGTGTTTTGTTATTCTTGCAATTTCTCTTGCTCACTCTCTCTTTCATTCTTTTCATCTTGCTCTCTGTCTTCCTTTCTTTTGCTTTTTCCTTCTGTTTTGATCTCTTAAGTTCCATCTCTCATGTGTGCATTGTCATGCACTCTTTGACCCTTACTCAAATCTCCCTCTTGCACGTGTGCTTTCCCTTTCTTACACTTTCATTCTCATGCAGTTTCCTGCATGTGTTCTTCCCCTCCCTGTTGCATGTTCTTGCCCTCTCTCTTATGTACCCTTTCTTTTTTTCACATGAATGGTTACACTCTGTCACATGCTGTCCCTCTGCCGTGCATGCTTTCCCTCTCCTGCACATGCATTTTCCTTTGCTCTTCTCTTTTCTTGATCTCTTGAGCTTCTTTCTCATTTTTTCCCACTTGCTTTATCTTACACACAATCTTTATCCCTTATGTGTGCTTTCTCTCTTAAGCATGCTCTCTGCCTTGCAGATGCTTATCCTCTATTG
>NW_010225122.1:6504-7075 GCF_000690775.1 Eurypyga helias
CTTGCTTTTCTTCGCTCTCACTTGCTTTCAGTCTTCCTCTCTTTCCTTCTCACAATCTTTCCATCTCATTCCCTTCCCTCCCTCTGTCTCCTTCTGCTTTTGTGTCCCTCTCCTCTTTCACACCCACTTAGCTTCCCCTCTGCCTTTCTTCTTGATCACTTTCTCTTTCCTTCTCAGATGCTCTTTTGCTTGTCTGCCTCTTGCTTTCTTCTATACCCACTTACTTGCTCTCTTCCACCCTTCCGTTCTTTCTTCCCTGTCACTGTTACGTTATCTTGTGCCCTCTCCCTCTCCTTTGCTTGATCTGTTTCTCTTTCTTGTGTTGTTTTTCTGGTTTTTTTTTGTTGTTTTTTTTTTTTTTTGGGGGGCTCAGCTCACCTCTTGTGCAGTGCCCTTCCCTCACTCTCTCCCTCTGGCTTTCCCTCACGATTGCTCTGACTTGTACAATCTCTCCTGTCTGCTTCTCATTCCCTCTTGCTCCCTTGTTTACCTCTCACGCTTTCCCTTATGCTCTTTTTCCTTCTGCCTCTGTCCTTCTTGCTGTCTTACTTTCTCACTCACCATCTTTCCT